>NW_028262339.1:4752924-4906001 GCF_047370975.1 Nipponia nippon | reverse complement strand
ACACAAATCGCTGCAATGTGCTGGGGCCTGGCCCATGCCTACCGAGCCCTGTTCAACACTATTCAGAACCCTCAAGGGGAAGAGAAGGTCTCTGGATCTGACGACAAAACGACAGGCGCTGCGGCTACGCCAGCCCCGGCGACAGAGGTGCTGTGGCTATGCCAGCCCCGGCGACAGGCTCTGTAGCTATGCCAGTTCCGGCAACAGGCATTGTGGCTATGCCAGCCCCGGTGACAGGCTCTGTGGCTACGCCAGTCCCGGCAACAGGCGCTGTGGCTACGCCAGAGAACCAACCCATGCCAGTATCAGTCACCCCTAAACAGAAGAAAAAATACACAAGAAAACTCGTTTAGTAAGGGCCTTTGATGAACCAGGGCCATCACAAGACCAGGAGGAGGAAGAGGCAGAACCCACAGATGAGATATAGATAGTAAAGAACCCGATCTCTGTCCCTGAGTGAGCTGCGAGATATGTGAAAAGATTTTAGTCATTGTCCAGGTGAGCACATCATCACCTGGCTGCTCCGATGCTGGGATGATGGGGCCAGTAGCCTGGAATTAGAGGGTAGGGAAGCCAAGCAACTGGGATCCCTTTCCAGGGAAGGAGGCATTGACAAAGCAATTGGAAAAGGGGCACAAGCCCTCAGCCTCTGGAGGCGACTCCTGTCAGGTGTGAAGGAAAGGTATCCCTTCAAGGAAGATGTTATATGTCACCCAGGCAAGTGGACCACCATGGAGAGAGGTATCCAGTACCTGGGGGAATTAGCCATGCTGGAGGTGATTTATAATGACCTGGACAACGAGCAGGTATCCAAAGATCCAGATGAAGTCCAGTGCACACGACCCATGTGGCGGAAGTTTGTACGGAGCGCACCATCATCGTATGCAAACTCATTGGCAGTAACAACCTGGAAAGATGAAGAGGGACCAACGGTGGATGAAATGACAGGCCAACTCCGGCAATATGAAGAAAATCTCTCTTCCTCCCTCATCTCGGCTGTGGAGAAACTGTCCCAGGAGTTCCAGCAATTCAAAGAGGATATGTCCTACTCCTCACCTGTACGGACCAGTATCTCAGCCATTAGGAGTAAGCGTCCCTCTGCTCAAGAGAGAAGATATAGTGGATACACACCACGGGCCACCTTGTGCTTTTATCTGCGTGACCATGGAGAGGACATGGGGAAGCGGGATGGAAAATCTACCTCGACCCTAGAGGCACAGGTACATGAGTTGCAAGGAGAAACAACTACAAAAGGCGGTTCTCCCAGGAAAATTGCTGCTCCAGTTTCCAGTGAGCAGTTCCCCAGAGAGAGCAGAAGGGCTGATTTTGCTGCCAATCTTGATAAAGGGACTTCTGATTCGCATTTACAAGAAGGGAGTAACAAATGCTATGACCGGGACTAGAGGGCCCCTGCCTCCAGCCAGGTGGAGGAAAGGGACAACCAGGTGTACCAGACTGTGTGGATTCGATGGCCTGGCACATCACACCCACAGAAGTATAAGGCTTTAGTACACACTGGTGCACAGTGTACCCTAATGCCATCAAGCTATGAAGGGGCAGAACCCATATGTATCTCTGGAGTGACAGGGGGATCCCAACAGCTGACTATTGGAGGCTGAAGTGAGCTTAACCGGGAAGGAGTGGCAGAAGCACCCCATTGTGACTGGCCCAGAGGCCCCGTGCATCCTTGGCATAGACTACCTCAGGAGAGGGTATTTCAAGGACCCAAAAGGGTACCGGTGGGCTTTTGGTATAGCTGCCTTGGAGACGGAGGAAATTAAACAGCTGTCTACCCTGCCTGGTCTCTCGAAGGACTGGCGGCAATATCGCACCAACAGAGACTCCCTGATTCCCATCCATAAGCTGATTCGTCGACTGGAGAGCCAAGGAGTGATCAGCAAGACTCACTCACCTTTTAACAGTCCCATATGGCCCATATGCAAAAGTCTAATGGAGAGTGGAGACTAACAGTAGACTATCGGGGCCTGAACAACGTCACGCCGCCACTGAGCACTGCCGTGCCGGACATGCTAGATCTTCAATATGATTTGGAGTCAAAGGCAGCCAAGTGGTATGCCACAACTGACATCGCTAATGCATTTTTCTGAATCCCTTTGGCGGCAGAGTGCAGGCCACAGTTTGCTTTCACTTGGAGGGGCATCCAGTACACCTGGAATCGACTGCCCCAGGGGTGGAAAGACAGCCCCACCATTTGCCATGGACTGATCCAGACTGCACTGGAACAGGGTGGGGCTCCGGAACACCTGCAAGGCATTGATGACATCATCATATGGGGCAACACAGAAGCAGCAGTTTTTGAGAAAGGGAAGAAAACAGTCCAAATCCTTCTGGAGGCTGGCTTTGCCATAAAACAAAGTAAGGTCAAGAGACCTGCAGAGGAGACCCAATTTTTAGGAATAAAATGGCAAGATGGACGTTGTCAGATCCCAATGGATGTGATCAACAAAATAACAGCCATGTCCCCACCAACCAGCAAAAAGGAAACACAAGCTTTCTTGGGTGTTGTGGGTTTTTGGAGAATGCATATTCGAAATTACAGTCTCATCATAAGCCTTCTCTATCAAGTGACCCGGAAGAAGAAGGATTTCAAATGGGGCCCTGAGCAATGACAAGTCTGTGAACAAATTAAACAGGAGATAGTTCATGCAGTATCCCTTGGGCCCGTCTGGGCAGGACAAGATGTAAAAAATGTGTTGTACATCTCATCCGGGGAGAACGGCCCTACCTAGAGCCTCTGGCAGAAAGCACCAGGGGAGACTTGAGGTCGACCCCTAGGGTTTTGGAGTTGGGGATACACAGGATCCAAGGCTGGCTATACTCCAACTGAAAAAGAGATATTGGCAGCACATGAAGGGGTTCGAGTCACTTCAGATGTGGTTGGTACTGAAGCACAGCTCCTCCTGGCACCCTGACTGCTGGTGCTGGGCTGGATGTTCAAAGGGAGGATCCCCTGTACACATCATGCAACTGATGCTCCATGGAATAAGTGGATCACACTAATCACACAATGGGCTCGAATAGGAAACCCCAGTCGCCCAGGAATCTTGGAAGTGATCATGGACTGGCCAGAAGGCAAAGATTTCAGAATATCACCAGAGGAGGAGGTGACACATGCTGAGGAGGCCCCACTGTATAATAAACTGCCAGAAAATGAGAAGCAATATGCCCTGTTCACTGATGGGTCCTGTTGTCTTGTGGGGAAGCATCGGAGGTGGAAGGCTGCTGTATGGAGTCCTATATGAAAAGTGGCAGAAACTTCTGAAGGAGAAGGTGAATCGAGTCAGTTTGCAGAGGTGAAAGCCATCCAGCTGGCTTTAGATATTGCTCAACGAGAAAAGCGGCCAGTGCTCTATCTCTATACTGACTCATGGAGGGTGGCAAATGCCCTGTGGGGGTGGTTACAGCAATGGAAGCAGAGCAACTGGCAGCGCAAAGGCAGACCCATCTGGGCTGCCGCATTGTGGCAAGATATTGCTGCCCGGGTAGAGAACCTGGTTGTAAAACTACGTCATGTAGATGCTCATGTACCCAAAAGTCGGGCCACTGAAGAACATCAAACCCACCAGCAGGTGGACCAGGCTGCTAAGATTGAAGTGGCTCCGGTGGATCTGGACTGGCAACAGAAGGGTGACTTATTTCTAGCTCAGTGGGCCCATGACACCTCAGGCCATCAAGGAAGAGATGCAACATATAGATGGGCTCGTGATCGAGGGGTGGACTTGACCATGGACACTATTGCACAGGTTATCCATGACTGCAAAACATGCGCTGTAATCAAGCCTCTCTGGTATGGAGGATGATGGCTGAAATATATAAATATGGGGAGGCCTGGCAGATTGCTTATATCACACTCCCACAAACCCGCCAAGGCAAGCCATGTGCTTACAATGGTGGTAGCAACCACCGGATGGCTGGAAACATATCCATGCCACCGCCCGGAACACCATCCTGGGCCTTGAAAAGCAAGTCCTATGGTGACATGGCACCCCAGAAATAATTGAGTCAGACAACGGGACTAATTTGCAAAACAACCTCATAGACACCTGGGCCAAAGAGCATGGCATTGAGTGGGTGTATCACATCCCCTATCATGCACCAGCCTCCAGGAAAATCAAACGATACAATGGACTGTTAAAGACTACACTGAGAGCAATGTGTGCTGGGACATTTAGACATTGGGATACACATTTAGCAAAGGCCACCTGGTTAGTCAACACTAGGAGATCTGCCAATCGAGCTGGCCCTGCCCAGTCAAGACTTTTACGTAATGTAGAGGGGGATAAAGTCCCTGTAGTGCACATGAAAAATATGCTGGGGAAGACAGTCTGGGTTACTCCTGCCTCAGGCAGAGATAAACCCATTCGTGGGATTGCTTTTGCTCAAGGACCCGGGTGCACTTGGTGGGTGATGTGGGAGGATGGGGAAGTCCGATGTGTACCTCAAGGGGATTTGATTTTGGGTGAAAATAGCCAGTGAACTGAATTATATGATGTTAATTGCTGTATAATACTGGCTGTCATCACTACTATGGTTGCTACATGCCATATCAATGGTATTGCAGTAAGAATCACCCAGATTAATGAAGAATGAATTTTGATGAAACCAAGCAAAGTGCAGTGGTGATGGAACCAGAACTGGCTTCAGCATGCAGCAATCTAACACCACACACATCTCTCCTGCCCTGAAAGACTGTTATGACAGATGAACCCCAAAGTCATGGACTAAATGAACTCAACAGATGTTTTAGAGGGATGGCCCATAGACTAAGGAAATTATATCTATGTGTGTGTGTGTATATGTATATCAAAAGACTGAAAAAGTGGTGGTGATTAATTGGCATGTATTGGAAAGTGTAAGACCTGAGCATGATGTATATGGTATGGAATAAGGGGTGGATACTGTCCTGGTTTCAGCTGGGATAGTGTTAATTTTCTTCTTAGTAGCTGGTATATGGCTGCATTTTGGATTTAGGATGACAATAATGTTGATAACACACTGATGTTTTAGTTGTTGCTAAGTAGTGCTTACACTAGTCGAGGACTTTTCAGCCTCCCATGCTCTGCCAGGTGCATAAGAAGCTGGGAGGGAGCATAGCTAGGACAGCTGACCCAGACTGGCCAAAGGGCTATTCCATACCATATGACATCATGCTCAGTATATAAGCTGGGGGAAGAAGAAGGAAGGGGGGGACGTTCAGAGTGATGGCATTTGTCTTCCCAAATAACCGTTATGTGTGATGGAGCCCTGCTTTCCTGAGGATGGCTGAACACCTGTCTGCTGATGGGAAGTAGTGAATGGATTTCCTGCTTTGCTTTGCTTGCGCACACAGCTTTTGCTTTACCTATTAAACTGTCTTTATCTCAACTCATGAGTTTTCTCACTTTTACTCTTCTGATTCTGTCCCCCATCCCACTGGTGAGGGGGGGGAGTGAGTGAGTGGCTGTGTGGTGCTTAGTTGCTGGCTGGGGTTAAACCATGACAGTCCTTTTTGGCGCCCAGCGCAGGGCACGAAGGGTTCGAGATAACAGATTTAATAGGAATGTGCTAGATCGAATTTATAGCTGTTATTGCTGTTTAACTATTAATCAGCAGGCTCCTCTGCTTGCCATGGGGCTTGCTTGCCTTACTGTATTTTAGAGTGTATTGCTCGTTAGTGGCTGCTTTTTGCTTTTGCTGCTTGCTGTACTGCTGAACTTCTTCTCATCTTAGTCTGCTGTGCCTGGGAACATTTTGATAACAGCAATGGCCATGCGCCTGGGCTGGCAGATGGCCAGGGCATCTCTGCTGTTTCTGTACTGCTGTACTGGACAGGCTGGAGCTCCCGTGTGAACTCGACTTGAAGGGACTGTGACCTGTGGATGAGTCCATGCGGGAGAAGGACACCCTGAAGCTTCTGTGGCCATGGATAAGCCCATGCCAGAGCAGGTATGTCTCAAAGCGTCTGTGGCCATGGTTATGTCTGTGCCGCAGCAGGTATACCTCTTGAAGGGATTGTGGCCCAAGGATAAGTCCACGCTGGATAAGGTACACCTCAAAGCATCTGTGGCTGTGGATAAGTCCGTGCTGCAGCAGGTACACCTTGAAGCATCAGGGGCTGTGCCTGAGGTCATGCTGGAGCACCTCAAAGCGTGTGGCTATGGGTAAGGCCATGTTTGAGCAAGTTTACTTCTGAAGAGACTGTGGCTGTGGGCAAGTCCCCACTGGAGCAGGTATATCTCTGAAAGCATTGTGGCCCATGGAGAAGGCCATGCTGGAACAGGTGCACCTCTAAGTGACTGTGGCTGTGGATAAGTCTATGCCACGGCAGGTATACCCCTGGAGAGACTGTGGCTCATAGATAAGGCTCCACTTAGAGCAGGTACTCCCCTAAGGGACTGCAGTCTGTGGATAAGTCCAAGCCAGAGCAGGGGCAAGGGGAGGAGTCCATTGCAGTGTTAAACCCAATGGTGTGGTCCAAAGGGGCCAGGGGTGGAGATTGTAATGGAAATACCTTTCAATTGTTGTAACCCGGGATTTGAGTTGCATGTTATGGGAATTACTATAGCAGGAACCACCTGAACCAATGGAGGAGAAGCCTTACAAGAAGCAGTGCAAGTGCAGCAGTGACCTGACCTGAGCTGGCTTTGGTGCCCAATAACTCCACACAACACACCACCTCTCCTGTCCTGAGTGACCACCATCACAGATGGAGCCCAAAGTCATGGACTAAAAGAACTCAGTGGACATTTTGTGGACATTTGTGGATGTTTAAGGACATTTTACAGCCATTTCACAGACATTTCACAGGGGTGGTCCATAGAATATGTGGAGTGGTGGTTAACGAGGATGTATTGGATAATGTGGGACCTGAGCATGATGTAAATGGTATGGAATAAGGGGTGGATACTGTCCTGGTTTCATCTGGGATAGTGTTAATTTTCTTCTTAGTAGCTGGTATAGGGCTGCATTTTGGATTTAGGATGAGAATAATGTTGATAACACACTGATGGTTTAGTTGTTGCTAAGTAGTGCTTACACTAGTCGAGGACTTTTCAGCTTCCCATGCTCTGCCAGGTGCATAAGAAGCTGGGAGGGAGCATAGCTAGGACAGCTGACCCAGACTGGCCAAAGGGCTATTCCATACCATAAGACATCATGCTCAGTATATAAGCTGGGGGAAGAAGAAGGAAGGGGGGGACGTTCAGAGTGATGGCATTTGTCTTCCCAAGTAACCGTTATGCGTGATGGAGCCCTGCTTTCCTGAGGATGGCTGAACACCTGCCTGCTGATGGGAAGTAGTGAATGAATTCCTTGCTTTGCTTTGCTTGCGCACACAGCTTTTGCTTTACCTATTAAACTGTCTTTATCTCAACCCATGAGTTTTCTCACTTTTACTCTTCTGATTCTCTCCCCCATCCCACTGGGGGGGAGTGAGCGAGTGGCTGTGAGGTGTTTAGTTGCCAGCTGAGGTTAGACCACAACATATGGCTACACAGAAGATCGTACTCCCTTAGCTCTAGATCTCACGGAGTGAATTGTAACGATTATAAGGAAACCTGTCACTGACGTATACTTCTTTTCTTACTAGGACACATCTTGCCAATAGTGTTTTTGTCAAGTATTTTCACTTCTAACTATTAGTATCGTTTTTCACAGCACTTGTCACTGACAGCAGCTTGGGTCACACTTCAGCTGCGCTATGGAGATCTGTGATGCTCTGTAGCTCTGCAATGGTCTCACTCCACAGGGAGTTTGCACAGCTAACTACACAGTGACATGAACACGCTTTAAACTGAGCACATAGGTAAGACACTGTGGTGGGCTGACTTTGGCCAGCTGCCAGATACCCACTCAGCCACTCTCTCGCTCCCCTTCCTCAGCAGGACAGAGGGAGAAAATAAGATGAAAAAGCTCATGGGTCGAGAAAAAGATCACTTACCAATTACCATCACAAGCCAAACACACTTGACTTGGTGAAGATTAATTTAATTTATTGCCAATTAAAATAGATTTATATAGTGAGAAACAAAAGACAAAATTAAAGGCACACCTTCTTCCCCCCACTCCCCCTTTTTCCCAGGCTCAACTTCACTCCTTCATTCCCAACTCCTCTACCTTCCCCCCTCCCAGCAGTGCAGGGGTCATGGGGGATGGGGGGGCCGGAGTTACAGTTAATTCATAACAGTTCATCTCTGCCACTACTTCCTCCTCGCGCTTTTCCTCTGCTCCAGCGTGGGTTCTCTCCATGGGCTACAGTCCTTCAAGAAGAAAAATGCTCCACTGTGGGTTCCTCCACAGGCTGCAATTCCTTCAGGAAATATCCAACTGCTCCAGCATGGGGTCCTCCATGGTCTGTAGTGTGAATATCTGCTCTACTATGGTCTCTTCCATGGGATGCAAGGAAATATCTGTTCTGCTGTGGTCCCTTTCATGGGCTGCAAGGGAATATCTACTCTGAAGCCTAGAGCACCTCCTCCCCTTCCTTCTTCTCTGACCTTGGTGTTCACAGGGTTGTTTCTCACACTTTTTTCCTCACTCCTCACTGCCTGTGTGGCATTTTGCCCTTTCTTAAATATGTTTTCATAGAAGCGCCACCAGCTTCTCTGATTGGCTCAGCTGTGGCCTGCAGTGGGGCCATTGCCTAGCCAGCTGGAACCAGATTGTCTTGAAAAGGCCAGTGAGGTGGAGAGCTTTATGAAACAATAGTGCAATTCACCTCAGTAAATCTGTCTGCTACCATTTTATCTTTAAAATGTGGCAGCTAAGATAATAAATAGGTTTGCACAAAAACTAAAACAAAAAGCTGATGGAGTATGGGCTGGATAAGCAGACAGTGAGGTGAATTGAAAACTGACTGAATGGCTGAGCCAAAGGATAGCAATGAGTGGCACAAAGTCCAGTTGGAGGCTGGTAACTAGCAATGTAACCCAGGGGTTGATACTGGGTCCAGGCCTGTTCAACATCTTCATTAATGATCTGGATGATGGGGCAGAGTGAACCCTCAGCAAGAAGTTTGAAGACAGCACCAAACTAAGAGGAGTGGCTGATATGCCACAGGGATGTGCTGCCATCCAGAGGGACCTGGACAGGCTGGAGAAATGGGCTGACAGGAACCTCATCCAGTTCAACAAGAAGTGTCAAGTCCTGCACCTGGGGAGGAACAACCCCAGGCACCAGTATATGCTGGAGGCTGACAGGCTGGAAAGCAGCTTTGAAGAAAAGGACCTGAGGGGGTCCTGGTGGATGCCAAGTTGAATATGAGCCGACAATGTGCCCTTATGGCAAAGAAGGCTAATGGTATCCTGGGCTGCATTAGGCAAAGCATTTCCAGCAGATCAAGGGAGGTGAATCTTCCCCTCTCCTCAGCACTGGTGAGGCCACACCTTCAGTCCTGTGTCCAGTTCTGGGCTCCCCAGTACAAGAGAGACATAGACATACTGGAGAGAGTCCATCACAGGGCCACGAAGATGATGAAGGGACTGGAGCATCTTTCCTATGAGGAAAGGCTGAGAGAGCTGGGACTGTTCAGCCTAGAGAAGAGAAGGTTTGGGGGATCTCATCCATGTGTACAAAAACCTGAAGGGAGGGTGCAAAGAAGATGGAGCCAGGCTCTTTTCGGTGGTGCCTAGTGACAGAATAAGAGGCAATGGGCACACAGTGAAACAGAGGAGGTTCCATGTGAGCATCAGGAAACACTTTTTTATTATGAGGGTGACTGAACACTGGAACAGGTTGCCCAGAGAGATTGTGGAGTCTCCCTCCTTGGAGATATTCAAAAGCCATCTGGAAATGATCCTGGACAACTGGCTCTAGGTGTCTCTGCTTGAGCAAGATGGTTGGACCAGATGACCTCCAGAGGTCCATTCCAACCTCAACCATTATGTGATTCTGTGAAAAAGCAGTAGCAATGAGAATCTCTGAAGTATCATCAGATCCTGCCCTGTTGGAAAGGCTATGGGAACTCAGCCCATTTCACTTGTATGAAACATTTACAGTCAAGATTATGTCAATTCTATATGGATCATAGCAGGGTGATGCTCTCATTACTACATTACAGGATTTGACCAGATTGGGGAGCACAGAAAACTCTATTAAGCAATACAAGTATAATTCTAATTTTCTTCATATATATCTGTGCCTTCACAGCTTCTTTGTCTTTCAGCTGAGAGATGCATGAACTTGAAAAGGTTTGCAAAAAAAAAAAAAAAGTCCTCATTATTTGTCTTCAGACCGGTTCATGTCCATTGCTAACCAGTTGAACAAATTGCAAGCTACACAGTTTATATCAATTGCTCGAACATAGTAGTATATATTGCTGCCAAGGGCATGTACTACTTCGCAAGGATTTAATTTCCTCCACAGGAAGTATAAGTGTGTGATGCTGGTTTCAAAGAATGTAAATGAGATTATCTTCACTATACTGCTACTGTCAGTTTTCCAGGGCATATTCTCAACTGTCTTTGTCCGGTTTACAGAGCTCTGTGACTTGAGTTCATCACAAAGGCCTCCCAAAATTATTATTATTTACTGGCTAGATTTGTTTCTATAGTAAATTCTTCTGTGATACTGTCCTGGTTGGCTGGACCAAGCCTGCCTAGGACTGTAGGCACACATGTCATGGCTTCTTCTGCCTGCCAGACTATTCCTCATTAGTCCATCTACACACACATACACTTTCTTCTGTAGTAGTAAGGAACAGCAACATGGCATCTCCTTCTTCCTAAGCCATAGTTGTTGCCTCAAGGCTTAACTAACAGATAGCAATATGAGAAACTGATGGACATTGTAGGCAATGGAAAGGGATAAGTTGTTGGCCAACCGCAACCTGGAACTAAACTAATATGAAAATAACAGGAGAAATTACTAGACATCAGATAGTGAAAAGGGTGTATTAGGACTTCCCTTGGCTGAAGGACATCAAAAGAGCATGTAAAGGTTGGTGTTGGCTTAGCAGGGTTGAGAACTCTGGCTTGAAATGACCAAATAAGCATGTAATGTCAGCAAAACCAGGGCCAATGGCAGTAATATAAGGACCACTGATATCCAAGATAAGAAGTGACAGGTGCCCTGCCCCCAGCTTATGGGGGAAGCCCTGCCCCCTTCAGGAAGTCACATGTTCCACCTGCCCCCAAAATCCCTTCCTCTTCCAGTCACGCGGTAAATGACCTAGAAGTCCCTCCCCACTACATTTATGGAGGCCGCCATTTTATTTCAGCCACCATTTTATGGCAGGGACCCACCATTTTGAAAAACATCACACTCCATATGTTTTCATACTTTTTTGTGGTTGGCTGACTCCCGGCTTTGACACATACATACCCCATGTGTTTTCATGCAGCCCAGCCACCCCTTCCTGTTTACCCCTGAATGATGTCAAAGCAGGAAGCCCCCTCCCACTACTTACATGGAGGCTGCCATTTTTCACAGTATCATTCCCCATGTGTTTTCATACTGCTTTGTGATTCACTGGGTGCCATTCTTTGACATTGTCATACCCACATGATATACATATAAACATATTTATATATATATAAATAAAGGAGTGTACAGATATGTATATTTTATTTATTTATATATAGATACACTTTATATAGAGATATATAAATTAAATACATGTATATTTTCATAAAAGTGTAAGTATAAAATAAAGAAAGCATTCTTTAATAAGAGATAATTAAATGAATAATTAAAGTTTAAATTTGAATAGATACAAATTAAACAAAAGTAAAAGGCAGATTTGCCCCCCCTCCCCCTTTACAAGGATGCTGAACAAGCCTAAACATGTCTGGGGTGGGAGGAAGGTCAAGAGGGCAGGGGGCATCAAAAGGGTGGGGGACATGAACAAGTTAGAACATGCCCGAGGGCTATGGCCCTAAGACGCCTATCAAAGGGTTCCCTGTGCAACCCCCCACACCATGCAAAGAAGAGACCAATACTGTGAGCTGGACTGAGAGTCCCTTGCATCCAGTCCCAGCCCAACAGGATGTCCATGCAGTATTACTGGGCAGGCTTTGGGTTTTGCATGGTGTTGCAAAAGAAAAATGTTGTGATCAAACAATTCTCAGAAGAATATCAGAAAGATATTTATGATTATATCAGAAGATATTTCAGAAGAGCAGATGTTTGCCTTTGGAGAATGTCAGGTTTTCCATTTTTGCGGACAGTGTTGCCTGTGTCTTGCAGCACTGTGTTCAAGCAGGGTCAGCTAGAGCAGGTTGCCCAGGACCTGTTGTTGTGACCATACCACTTACATTGGACTTGCTTCTGTAGTCAGGGGACGTGCGGTCCTCTCCTTAACATCAGTGAAGGGGCACCTCAGGGGGTGCAGAGGATGGTCCAAACTTCCCTAACAACAGCAGTGGAACTACTTCCACAGTTCTTATCTATCATCTCATACACTCAGAAAGAGGCATGGATGAGTACCTACTTTCACAGTAACTTATAAGTTGTTATTCTAAATTACGATGTAGAGCATGGAGCTTACACTATTGTCATTCCACTACACAGAGTATTTATCCAGTTGTGCCTGAATATGAAGTGTGATCAATAAAACTGCAGGTCATATGAAGCTGGGAGGCATTACAGTTTGGAAGACAGTATTAGATTTCAAAATTATCTAAATGAATTGGAGAAATGTTCAGGAAAATTAAAGGGTGATATTTGTATATTTAGTCAAAGTTAAAGGTTATCTCAGTGTCTATTTATCTATAAAGTAAGCATAGATATTAAATATTGTGCAATGTATTTATCTTAATATTATTATTGGCATAGTTGTGAAGCCAAGCATGCAGCCTATTTTTCAAAAAACCCCCACATTAACCTGTTCAACCCCCAAACTAATATACTGTCTAAACCCAAAAGACTAAATTTTGCTTTGGGCTATGTTTTTGCAATCCAAATGAAGGTCAATAGAATTATATGTAAAGTTTTAAGTGTTTTACAGAGTCTATTTTGACACTGCATCTGCTGTCTTGATGTCTTAGCTGGAAGGAGTGTCAACAACAAACAGATTTCAGAGAATTTTGCAAATATCAGTATGAAAAGCCTCTGTTCTGCTGTCTTCTTTTTTATTAATTTTTTTAATATGAACAGGGAGATCAGTCAAGAACATCTTCCAAAATACTTGGAGAGAAAGATATTTATATTTTAATACCCTATTAAGTAGAACAAGGCATAAAGAGTAAAAATCTCTCCTGCTAAATGGCAGTAAGGAAGTTACCACTGACCTCAAAACACAGAAGAATTGATAAAGAGAATGGAGAGGGACATCAGTGAGAAGAAAATGTTGAAAATTTAGATCTAGCTTTAATCAAAACAACTTTGCAGATATGCCTTAATTGAGTATTCCTGTTTCTGGATTACAGGAAGACTCCTGTTCAGATTATCATGATATACAGCATGATAACCAAGGCTATTTCAAATAATCAATAGAGTGCCAGGTGAGCTGTAAGCTCCAAGACAGCACTGTTGTATTGAGTTTATGTGGCAAAGTTTTGGTAGCTGCAGGAGGCTGCAGGGGTGTCTTCTGTGAGAAGATGCTGGAAGCTGCCCCCATATTGGACAGAGCCAGTTCCAGCTGACTCCAAGTTGGACCTGCTGCTGACCAAAGCTGAGTCAAACAGCAATGGTGGTAGCGCCTCTGTGATAACATATTTAAGAAAGGGAAAAAAAACCTGCTGCACAACAGCAGCTGGGAGAGACGAGTGAGAATATGTGAGAGAAACAACTCTGCAGACACCAAGGTCAGTGAAGGAGAGGGAGGAGGTGCTCCAGGCACCGGAGCAGAGATTCCCCTGCAGCCCGTGGTGAAGACCATGGTGAGGCAGGTTGTCCCTCTGCAGCCCATGGAGGTCCATGGTGGAGCAGATATCCACCTGCAGCCTGTGGAGGACCCCAGAATGGAGCAGGTGGATATGCCCTGAAGGAAGCTGCAGCCCGTGGAGAGGAGCCCACACTGAAGCAGGTTTTCTGGCAGGACCTGTGGCCCTGCAGGGGACCCACACTGGAGCAGTCCATTCCTGAAGGACTGCACCCCATGGGAAGGACCCATGCTGGAGCAGTTCATGAAGGACTGTCTCCATGGGATGGACCCCACACTGGAGCAGGGGAAGAGCATGAGGAGGAAGGAGAGGCAGAGATGAAGCTTTATGAACTGATTGCAACCCCCATTCCCCATCCCCCCTGTGCCGCTTGGGGGGATGAGGTAGAAGAGTTGGTGTGGTGGTGCGTGTGTGTGTCCCCGGACCACCTTATGATCACAGGGACTCCTGTCAAGGCTTGGCCTTTGAGGAATGAGTCTGGTGGTTAAGCGCCCCATGGTCGTACCAGGCACTCTTGCATGGCTGAGCTGGGGATCTCACCTGGCATAATCAGTCACCCCCTGACAGCACGGGAACATATCATTGAGGATCGTAACTCAGGCGGATCGGTACGGGAGGATTGTACCTGCCTTGCTGAGACTGATGAGAACTCAGCAATTACTGACTGGAGCTGTGGCCAGAATGGAAATTTACTGATGCCTAAAGTCAATCATCTCACAACCCTATAAACAGCAGTACCAAGGGAGACCCTTTGAGTTCTTCTGGACCGCAGTGGGCTGCGCCAGTATCTCCCTCTGAGTGGGACGCCTCTCAGAGTTGCGAACTCTTAAGTTTGCATATGGAGGCCTGGCAACAGGACCTAGGCTGATCTCCGGCACCCTTCGCTCCTTGAGGCTTGACTTTCGCCCGTTGAGACAATCATTTGAAGTGAGTATTTCACTGAACTCGAGGGAAATTTTTACCAGGTACCTTTATCTGTGCATATTGTATTTTTACTAAACCCTAGGGAATTTTAACAGGTACCTTTATTAGGTCTAGTGTGTGTGTGTGAATCAATTCAAATATTGTAGTAAACTTTATTTAATCACTTTGTAGATGCTAGAGTAACCAATGATTAGTTACTGCTAAATTCTTGTGATTCTCTCCTTACTGTGAACAAACTTTAAGTTGCTGCTAAATACATATAATCCTCAGCCATAAACTGTTGACCAAGTCTGAGACTAGGATTGGATCCAGCCGCACCTAGGCTCCTCGCTGAGAAGTAGTTTAGAAAGCAAGGGGGTCCATTCTGAACCTCGTGACTCAATGGGAGGGCCTTCTTTACCACCCCCCCCTTGTATTTCCTTCTATCTCAATCTTCCCTTCTTTCTCTCTCTTTCTCTCTCTCTATACATATATTCCATTCATTTAATAAGTAATACAGTGAACCTTGCCATCGAACTTTGTTAAATCACCGTTCATAAATTTCTGTTAAAATCACTATTTGCAAATATCTTTGGCGGTGATTATTTAAGCAACCTAACCACTCATTCACGACAGTTGGGAGTGAAGTTGAGCCTGGGAAGAAGGGAGGGGTGGGGGGAAAGTGTTTTAGTTTTGTTCTTATTTCTCATTATCCTACTCTGATTTGATTGGCAATAATTTAACTTAATTTCCCCAATCTGAGTCTGTTTTGCCCATGAGGGTAATTGTTGAGTGAGCTCCCTCTTCTTATCTCGACCCACAAGCTTTTCATCGTATTTTTCTTCCCCTGTCCAGTTGAGGAGGAGGAGTGATAGAGTAGTTTGATGAGCACCTGGCAACTAGCCAAAGTCAACCCACCACAGTTGTAAAGTGTTTCTGTGTGATCTTGGTGAGTTCCTAGTAAATATTTGCATATATCATCCTTAGAGGAGAACTGGGGAAAAAGGCAAAATCTTCTAGATTCTCAGTTCCCAAACATGACCTTACTTCCAGTTTCACCTCCAGACTTATAATACTTTTTATGATTCCGACTTCTGCATGTCTATTTTTGTCTAGTTCATCCCTCCACTGTTATGTGCCACAGCTCCTACTGGGGTCAATACTCTTGGGAACTACTGCTTTTGATGTAATTTCTTAAGTACTATTTAATATTTTTTAGAGATTAATATAATATTTAAACTGGCACCTAGAAGGCAGTTCTGACAGATGCAAGAGAACCATTGTCTCTTAAAGGCTGTTTGAGTCCACTGCTACCTGCACTCCATAAATTACATCTCTCCTCTGTGTGCATTAAGCATGTTCCACTGTGTCCATTAGGACACAGCCTTATATGTAACGTCCCTTCAGAGAAGACATCGTGATGGGTGTTATTTTGAAAGAGACCTGAAGTGAGGACTGGCTGGCTTTCAGCTGGCTTGAAAGATACTTCCACAAGCAGATGTCTTAACAGTCTTATATATACCATAGTGTTTTGTAATGCTATCATTACTGAAGTACCAAAGAATAAATATGATAAAGAACCACCTAGTGTGCTTTATGGAGTTTCCATCTCTCCTCACTGTGGGAAAGCATCTGCCTGAAGTAATTTTGTTTGGTTCCTTTGTATAATATATTTTCTGGGGGGAAGCATTAGCTTCAAGTAGGGGGGTGTCATACTGAGATTCCTGTGAAAAATTTAAATATATGACTTTCATCATTTTTGCCCAGTTACAGCTTAATTCAGTACCTTGTTATCAACATTGGTATAAAGTATGACTACTGTTAATAGAGTCCATTTACTTCATCATGTTGCATTTCCAGGTCTTTCCACTTTAGGCTGGTCAAAAGGTAAATTCATTGGCTATTGAGAAAGCTGTATTCAGAGCTTCATAATGTAGGACACGGTGCCTGGAAAACCCTAAATAATCCTTCTAAAATAAACAACCTTCCTAGCACATCACGTTTTGATATTTAGCAAATCTCAGCAGGGTGGGGTCTTCTTAGTAAGCTTTAGAAGTACGACGTCGTATTGAATATCAGTAAGGAAGCTCCCAGTGACCTCAAAAGATGCAGGAGTTCACTGAAAGTCTTCCTTTCTTTTTCCTTCTCAGTCTGTCTGCATTTTTCTGAGCAGCATCACAGAGGCAGATTTTTCCTGTCTTGCATATCCCCTTGATGTCATTTAAATCATATCAAATCCTTCGATGTTTAGGATGGTTACAGAATTTGTTACTGCATTTGACGTCTTGTGCAAAAGGCATTTCCTCTGGTGTTTCTGCTAATTGTATCAGACAGATCTCAGTAAGGTGCTCTTTGCCTACATCCATGGAGGAATGTGTTGGGTACCAGATTGTCTGGTCCCTTTTCTCCATGAAGAATTTTGCAAAGCCAGGTGCATGCATCAGGAGACTGCTCACACATCTGATTCACAGGGCTTTTCCAAACAGGGCCATTAAAGGGTGTCAGACCACAATTCCTCACTCAGTGCTAGACAAATACAATATTAAAGGAGAGGTGTGCAGTTTGCAATCTCTCTGTAAGCAAGCCTCAACAGTGAAAACTGGCAGTACTCCACACCTCACTGCCTCCAGGTTCTCCCTAGTGGTGTGGAGCTCAACAGCTTTATTCCTTCTTCTTCTCCCAGTTACAAGACTTCTGCCATATTCTTTTCACCCCTTTTGCTTTTGGCTCTGCTGCTGACAACGTGCAGCATGGACAGCTCAACTTGACCTGGCTAAGTGTGTCTAGGGTTTCCTTGATGGCCCTGTCTCTTACCCTCCCCAATTCCTGGTTCTTAATGCCCTATGTACAGCTGGCAGAGTTTATTAGCTTGGGCTCTGTGGAGTATCCTACTGTACCAGTATTCTCTTGATAAGCATAGCAGTCTTTTTGTATACACAGTGGCAGAAATCACATTAGCTAAACTGGGCTGCTAAATAATCTATCAAAATGTAATTGCTCACACTAGCCTGTAGTGGACTATCAGCACAATAATTTTGGATTCCATTTCTGCTTGCGTTTTAGGTTCTCTTCCTCAACTAAATATCCAACAGTGCAAAGCCATCTCCTTTCTGATTCATGTTTTTAGGTATGTGACATGGGATATAGTCTGGTCTGAGTGCTAACACATAGGAGAAAATGAGGGTATCTGACAACCTGGACTACTACAACTCCTATGAAGCAGTGCACCACAGCAGAGAAATACAGTTTAATGTTGAATACATCTGAAAGGAAACATTTTGTTTCAGTTTTTACAAACTGACACACTACTAAAGAAAAGGCGCTTTTTTTGCAGAATTTTGTACCCACTATAGATAGAAATTTGTATTTCATGGTCTATATCTATTGTATAATATAATTTATATTCTATATCTGATTTAAAATATAACTTTTGTAAGGCCAGTGCAGAAAACTGTGTCTTATATTTTTCCTTGGGCACTTTTACTTTGGTCTTGGTCTAATTTTTTTTGACTTTTCTGTAGAAACTTTAGAGTCTGGTTTCGGCCTCTATTTATATTGATCTCATCAAAATTATCTAGGGCAAAATTGCACATAGATACTTAAGCATGAGCACACAATCTACTTTTTAGTTGCATTTCTTGACTTTCATTTGCCAGGTGGAACATATCTTTGGAGATTTTGCTTTGTTCATACCAAAAAGGAAATTCACATTCCACATCAAGAGGGATTTTTATGGAGAAAATGATCTAGCAACCTCAGACTCGTTCACAAGAGGAATGACTGTGAAAAAGTAGACTAGTACAACCATGAACTTGCATGTATTTGGAGGAAAAAAAAGTATGTCTGATTTCTTCTACCATAAATAGAGGGAAACTACTGTTCAGTCCCTGCTGAATGAATGTGAGTGTATGTATGTGTGAGAGGTGCAATATATGCTAAATCAGATGCCCAAGCGTTATTGCGATGGACACCATGCAGAAACTAGAAGAAACATAGCCCCTTTTCTGCTTGTTATGATCCATAGCTAGAGTTCAGGGGTATCTCCTGCTAAAAAATCATAAGGTAAAAGAGTGGTAATGAGTGGTGTCCCTGAGGGGTTCGTATTGGAATCAATACTGTTCAATATCTTCATCAATGACATCATAGACAATGAGACTGAGTGCACCCTCAGCAAGTTTGCAGATGACACCAAGCTGAGTGGTGCAGTTGATTGGCTAGAGGGAAGGGATGCCATCCAGAGGGACCCTGACAGGCTTGAGGAGTGGGCCCGTGCAAACCTCATGAGGTTCAACAAGGCCCTGTGCAAGGTCCTGCACCTGGGTCGGGGCAATCCCCAATATCAGTACAGACTGGGGGATGAGTGGATTGAGAGCAGCCCTGCAGAGAAGGACTTGGGGATGCTGGTGGGTGAAAAATCGGACGTGAGCCGGCAATGTGCGCTCGCAGCCCAGAAGGCCAACCGTATCCTGGGCCGCGTAAAAAGAAGCGTGGCCAGCAGGTCGAGGGAGGTGATTCTCCCCTCTACTCCGCTCTGGTGAGACCCCACCTGGAGTACTGCATCCAGCCCTGGGGCCTCCAGCACAAGAAATGCACGGACCTGTTGGAGCGGGTCCAGAGGAGGGCCACGAAGATGATCAGAGGGGTGGAACACCTCTCCTATGAGGAAAGGCTGAGAGAGTTGGGGTTGTTCAGCCTGGAGAAGAGAAGGCTCGGGGGAGACCTTATTGTGGCCTTTCAATATATAAAGGATTATATAAATATATATATAAGAAAGACGGAGAGAGACTTTTTACCAGGGCCTGCAGTGATAGGAGAAGGGGTAATGGATTTAAACTAAAAGAGGATAGATTTAGATTAGATATTAGGAAGAAATTCTTCACTATGAGGGTGGTGAGACACTGGAACAGGCTGCCCAGAGAAGTTGTGGATGCCCCATCATTGGAATTGTTCAAGGTCAGGTTGGACGGGGCTTTGAGCAACCTGATGTAGTGAAAGATGTCCCTGCCCATGGCAGGGGGGTTGGACTAGGTGGTCTTTCAAGGTCCCTTCCAACCCAAACCATTCTATGAGTCTATGATAGAAAGAGGCATGAAAAGTGTATTCTGAGACAAATTGATTCTGACATTTTCTCTCTCATTATTAGGTAGGTCAGGTAGAGGGGCAAGAGCAGACCTTATGATTTCTTTTATACATTTGCTATAACACTTTAGGGGAAAAAAATCTTTGGCTTTCTATATTGCCATTTTCCTGGTTTATGCTGGCTCCTTCCTTTTGCATACATGTGTACTTTAAATGCAGCTCTTTACACTATGATAGATACTAGAGCGATATGTTCTATTGTGAAATCAATAATCAAGAAAAAGTAAAAGGAATGAGTCTGGTGGTATGTGGTGCTGCGGCACAAAATGGAATTTCTGAAGTCATAGCTGATTTGGAGAAATGACAAATCTCCAGAACCCATGCCCCATATAACTCACCTGTCTGGCCGGTTCGGAAACCAGACGGGAGGTGGCATTTGACAATTGATTATTGGTGCCTAAATGCTAATACAGCCCCACTAACAGCTGCTGTACCAAACATTGCAAACTTAACAGCTACTTTGCAAGCAGCTGCACACCCACGGATGGCGGCACTAGATGTAAAAGATATGTTCTTTATGGTTCCCTTGAAGGAGGAGGATTAAGAGAAGTTTGCTTTCACTTGGGAGGGAATACAATATACCTTTAACAGACTCCCACAAGGGTATAAACATTCACCCACAATTGCTCATGCCACACTTGCTGAACTTTTACAGACAGTGTCACGCCCCCAAGATGTGAAACTGTACCAATATATGGATAATATTCTAATTGGAGGAACTTGCCCTGAGATGGTAGGGGAAGCAGCAGCAACAGTATGGCAAACACTAAATAAAGCGGAAATTGAGATTCCACGCAGAAAATGTCAGGGACCAAGTAAAGAAGTAAAATTTTTAGGTACTTGGTGCATAGCAGGCAGTGCAGTGATTCCTCCAGATACCTTAAGAAAAATCGAAGAGCTGCAAATGCCCCAATCAAGGAAGGAGTTGCAAAAACTAATTGGAACTTTAGGATATTGGAGGAAGCATGTAACTGGATTTTCTATCATTTCCCATCCATTATACTCATTCTTATGGAAAGGCAAACCCTGGGAGTGGAAATTAGAACATAAAGAGGAGGTCAAAACTCTAACTGAAAAATTAAAAACATATCAGTCACTGGGACCAATACACCCCTGTGACCCTATTATAGCCTGTCCTGGTTTCAGCTGGGATAGTTAATTTTCTTCTTAGTAGCTGGTAGAGTGCTGTGTTTTGGATTTAGGATGAGAATAATGTTGATAACACACTGATGTTTTAGTTGTTGCTAAGTAGTGCTTACACTAGTCAAGGACTTTTCAGCTTCCCATGCTCTGCCAAGTGCACAAGAAGCTGGGATGGGGCACAGCCAGGACAGCTGACCCAGACTGGCCAAAGGGCTATTCCATACCATATGACGACATGCTCAGTATATAAGCTGGGGGAAGAAGAAGGAAGGGGGGACATTTGGAGTGATGGCGTTTGTCTTCCCAAATAACCATCACGTGTGATGGAGCCCTGCTTTCCTGGGGATGGCTGAACACCTGCCTGCCGATGGGAAGTAGTGAATGAATTCCTTGCTTTGCTTTGCTTGTGCGCGCAGCTTTTGCTTTACCTGTTAAACTGTCTTTATCTCAACCCATGAGTTTTCTCCCTTTCACCCTTCCGATTCTCTCCCCCATCCCACTGGTGAGGGGGCGAGTGAGTGAGCGGCTGTGTGGTGCTTAGTTGCTGGCTGGGGTTAAACCATGACATAGCTGAATGGTGTTTGACTGAACATGGTACTTACTGTAACCTGTTCCAAACTGGCCCAGATGGGCCAAAAAAGACTTTTATTGTTTAGCTCAATTGCATTTAAAGAAACAGAATAACGATACTCTGAATGGGAAAAGATACTTTTATCTTTTGTCTGAGCAGTTAAACAAGTTGAGAAAATATATCAGGGACAACCTGTGCAAACTAGAGGACCATTTAATTTACTAGAAGCAATCCTAAAAGGGACTGCTCCCCCCAGAAGGAGTTGCACAAAAAGCCACTATCAGAAAATAGTATGCCTACCTAATGGGAATTGCAGAAAATATGCAATTAACTGAAGGCTTTAACTAAACCTCATGGCCCACTTGCCTGGGAAGCTACGGATAGCAGTGGTGCAAAACATAGCATTAGTGCACAATGGATTTTTCCTTCTTTTTAACGGGGTAACCTGTTCGGAATGTCCCCACCGAAACAAGTCTCTGTTTTTCTCTTTCAGCACCCCACAGGATGACAAAAGGAAATGTTGTGTTCATGTTACTACCTCAAACCCTAACAATGCTTAAATAGTATAGATGCCGAAGTACTCGTAAATAAACTGAGCACAACAAGTGATTTAAATAAATCAGAACACCCATTGCAGTCTTCTCTATTAGCATTGGGGACTAACCAGTGCATCTTATCTGATATATTGCCTCAGTGGGAAAGAATTAATGAAAGGGACTGTTAAAGGAGCAGCAGCTGCCCGAGCATTCACACACCATTGAGGGAGTCACACACACCACCCGAGACTTTAGCTGCTAGGACTGGAGTCCCTTTGCAGCGGGCAGCTCCACTGAGCTGACGGGCGCCCCTTTTCGACTCCTCGCTCACACACATACTCACCCTCGGGCCCTTCCTCTCCCCTCAGGCTCGACCCTAGGTTCCCCCGAAGCAGAGTCTCCGACATGACTTACATCAGGTGAATTTGAGTGGTACAGTGGTGAAGAGCAGCTCGAGCTGGGTGCCTCCGGAGAGGGACCCCAAAGAAAGAAATGCCTGGGCAATTATACCCTTACAGTCTAAGTTCCCCTCCCCTCATGCGATGGTTCGGTCCAATAGTAATATTTGGGTCTGGGGTCTTCTTGTTCCATATTGGATCCTTTCCCAGTCTCTGGGCAGGACATTCCTTTTCTTATCTTGAATAGTTGCAGCTTCTGCCGATGGTTTCGGCTACCTTATCTTCCTGGTTTGCACCGGTTTCAGGGCCTTCCTTCATGTAGCTAAGTAAGAGTTCAGCATACGGTCAGCGTATCTAGGTGAAAGTTCACAGCTTGCAGTCTAAGGCTTCAGCAGGTCTTTGGATCCTTATTTGAGCTAAAAAGTGACTTCTACACCAGGGACCACCAATTGATTGTGGATGCACTTGGTGCAGCCTAAAATAATGTTTCTCTTGCTCTTAGTTGTATCCAAGCTCAATTGTGGATGCAATCTATGGTAGCAGCAATTATAAGAGAAGGTAAAGAGGGCACCTTACCCACTGAAATTCGAAAGGTAATTTGGGATAATGCAACTAAATTTGAAAAAGAATTACGATCCTGGTGGTATTTAGTCAATTTCACTTATGACCCCATCAGCAATAAGGCCACAGCTTTTCTCTTAACAATACACAATGCTTTGGTATACACCATATACCCAATCATTGCGCTAGGATTAAATCATAGTGGAGCTATACTCTATCCATTAGAACATAGAGTGTGGGCCCAACAAAACAGAAACAAATGGCAAACTGTTGATGTTAACGCATGTGTTGTACCGGAACAACGAGGATTTATTTGTGGGAGTAACACCATCAAAGCCCAAGACATTTGTCTTGATGCTGAACAAAATGACACTGTTTGTCATTCTGAAATACATCCCAATGAAACCCCTGAAGCTACTTGTATATATTGGAAAAGGATGTGTTTGTATGAGAACCCTTTGTGATTTTATATTCGTAGATAACATTACTGTAGATACAAGCAATCACTCAAATCACACTTTACTAAAGTTGTGGGATGCGACTTTAATTATTCAGCTCCTGTTACATCTTATCAATTGTTACAATCTAATTATACATTGAGTCAAGATTTATTGCCTACCCCCATCAGAATGAATCTTACATTGGTAAAGAAACTACTACAATACGATGACCTGTGTCAACTGCTAGAACGCATCCGAAACAATGGACACAAAACTCTAAGCACTGTTCATCATGATGCAGAAGAGATACACCATGTCTTAGAAAGAGTGAAGAAGGATGGAGAACACGATTGGTGGGAAACTCTTCTTGGATGGTCACCAACAGCAACGGGAGTGTTTAATCTTATGCTTCAACCAGTTGTGATTTTACTAACTCTAATATGCCTATTGCTTATAATTATGTTGTATATAAAGGTTTGGTACATGATAAAACAAATAACCCAACTTCAACCACCCAAAACATACAAATTAATGCATAACAAATAGCAGTGCTTCCTTGTCTACTTACTGTGGATCTATCAGCGCACAAACTATCAATATACTATTTATGGCACACAGGCAAGAGGTGACCGTACCACCACTCTGTGGAGGTAAGATGAATTGACTATAGTCACGGGGTGGAATGTGGTGGTGTGCTCCCCACCCCCCGTGCAAGCAGTAAACACCAGTGTGGGTCGTGATGGCTGCATCCAGCTTATGCTGGACTTTGGGGATGGATGGCAACAAAGTAGCCAAGGGCTGTCTGAAGCAGGGACCCAGATGTCTTGCTGGTATGCAAAAATGTCTATAAGTCAATCATCTTACTCCTTAAATAGCGGACAGCCCAGGGCCCGTTGAGCTCTCCTGCATGGCAGTGGGCTGCATGCCAGGATCTCCCCTTGCCTCTCAAAATTACTCCTTGAGGTTGAGAGATTCCTTGCCTCAACAGAACCTCAGTAAGTGACTAAGAGCATGCTAAACTTGGAAATCTTAGCTAAGTTATATAAAGGATTGATTGCGCATATATAATCCTTTAGACATAAACCGTTGACCAAGTCTGGAACTAGGACTGGATCCAGCTGCACCTAGACTCCTCTCTGAGAAGAAGTTTAGAAAGCAAGGGGGTCCTTTCTGAACCTCATGACTCAACAGGAGGGCCTCCCTGACAGACTTGTCTGACCCTGTCCTCTGTGCAGTAAATAATCAAGTGTACCTTGCCATCGAATCTTGTTAAACCACTGTCGCGTTTACCATTGAACTGTGTTAACTCACTGGTTTATATCAATAAAGTATATTTTTTTTGCTTCACTCTTACGAGTCAAGTGCACTCTCACTCTCTCCACGACAGAGTTATAAAAATGTAGTGATGAGAAGAATACATTTACTCAGTGCCTATAAAAACTTGAGTTCCTAACTCTTTATAGGTCATAAAATAGAAGGTATTTGTTTCTTCCTAAGGTATTTTTGTTTCAGTTTGGGGTTCTAATTTTGCTTTGTCTTTTAATGAGCTTTGTCCACATGGCATATTCCTCTTACAATGGGCCATGATGGATTTTCAGCTCAGGAATCGCAAGCTGGGAATAGGGGAGGTGCTGTACGTGGCTTTAAGTAGTTATTGCAGAGGTAGGTTGGGATGTTTTGTGCATCAGTTTACAGTCTTTGGCTGAAATCAGTATTTCTAGTATCTCATTTTTCTGAGCAACAAAATCTCATGTAATATCTACAAGACAGAAGAAAATGCACATCTGACATATTATAAAAAGAAAACAAAATATACAAGAACTACATTAACAAAGTCCACTGATAAATTTTGTTATTATTTTGCCAGCTGCATAGGCTTTTGCCCTGCCAATATTGTCTGGTAATGTTTGATTTTTCTTTTTTTTATTATCTGTTTCATTCACTGTAATTTGATTGTGGTGTCTATCTTGTCTCAGTACTCTTATAAGTTTGGTAGTCTTGATGCTGTAAAACAAAGAACTATTTATCTTTTTTCCTACAATTTCACTTAAAAATTTATATCTTCTCATATACTCTGCTGTAGGAATAAGTGAGATTGTGTTTTACTTTGACGAGATGCAGCTGTGGCCTTGAGGCTTGTTACAAACAAGTTTGTGAAACTTAGAGGCAGTAAAATAAGGATGAGATTGGATACATCCCTGAAAGAGGAATTTGCGTGCACCAGCTTGAAGAACCAATAAGTAACGCTGAAGAGACGCGTGGACGTAAGACAGTAGCCAATGAAATGGGTTTTGCTTGCTCGTGAACACTAGATCATTTTATAAAAGGGATAGATTGTAAAAATAAAGGGTCTTCGCTTGTCTTCGCCTGAACTCATATGCGGAGTCCGTGTCTCATTCCCTTCAAATGGTGACCCCGACGTGATCCGGAGGAGGCAGCGCTGCAAGTAGCGTCCAGAGGGAACCCCAGATGAACGACTCAAGCTGACGGCAGGACCGCAGCTTTAATCCCGGGACATCACCTTAAGAAACGGGTGAGCAGCTGGGCAGTAATCATGGGAGCGAACATATCAGCTGAAGAAGAAGCTATAGTTAAACTTTTAATGCAGCTATTAGCAAAACGAGGAGTGAAGTATGACGCATATAAAATAAAATTATTACTGAAGTTCGTACAAACACAAGGGGCTCCCTCTACAGTCTATGCAGTATTTGATGTGAAAACTTGGGAACAGGCAGGGGAGACGATTTGGGAGGCGGCGTCCAGAGGGGACACCACTGCCACCAAAGTCATGACCACTTGGCGATTAGTGACTGACACCTTGCGCTAATGGCAAGCTGAAAAAAAAAAGAGGGAAAAAAAAAAAAGAAAAAAAGAAAAAAAAAGGAAAAAAGGAAAAAAAAAGGAAAAGAAAAAAAAGATACAAAACGCAGTCGCTCAAGCGGCGCAGATAAGGAATGATGAACTGAGTGAAAGCAAGCCCCAAGACAAGGAAGCTCTTATAGACTTGGGGAAAATTAAAAGAATGAGAACTTGGGTGAAACAAACAAGGGAACAGGACTCGGCCTGCCTTCCCCAAGTTCCATTCCAATGAAATCCACTCCGTCCTGTCCCCCGTGTCCGATGCAGCCGCCCGTGCCGCAGGCTGTACCACAGCCTGAGCGAGCCTTCGACCCCCGGGATCGGTGGGAGCAGCTCCGTAGGGAAGCGTTGAAAGATGGAGAAACCGCGGGGTTTGCGTTTCCGGTGCGGGTACAAGATAATAGCAGCCACCCCCGCCCCGCGCCGCCGCTACCCTCCGCGCCGTTTTCTCCTTCACCTGCTCCTATGCCTTCAACACCTCTGCTGGCCCTTCCGATCCCTGCAATCAGTACCCCTCCACTTCCCTGCCCGCCCGCTCCAGGCCCCTGCTGTGTCGGAACTCGTACCGCCTTTCTCTACTGCTTCTAATGCCGACACTCCACAAACCCATAATCAATTGCCGCCCGAGGAATGGGGGGCATCAGCCGCTGCTACAAGGTGGCAAAAGATTAGACACCAAGCATTGCAAACGGGAGATACAGCTTTTTGTTCAGCGATAGCATGTCCCGTCATACGCAGCAACGCAAATGTCCTCGATGAGCACGAACCTTTTGGCTATAATGTTTTAAAAGATCTACGACAAACAGTTGCCGCGCATGGACTGGGTTCTCCTTTTACACAATCCCTGCTACAGGGAATATTTACAAATGAAATAGTACCATTTGATATTTACACGCTTACTAATCTTATATTGACCCCAACGCAAAAGGTGATCTTTGAAAGCACCTGGCATACCGCCTGCCAAAACGCCACAATTATCAATATGCAGCGACAACAAGGCGACCCTTTACAAGGGGCAGGACTCCCACAGCTTATGGGGGATCCGCCGTTAAATCATCCAACATTACAGGCACGATTACGACCAGAGATATTAGCACAAGGCAGAGACCTTGCTTTACAGGCATTACTAAAAGTGACGGATGCCAGAAGAGCGACAAAATCATTTACATTAATAAAGCAAGGGGCAGGAGAGGGATATATCTCATTCTTAGATCGTCTTAAAGAAGCTTTGGAAAAACAAGTCAAAAATGCAGAAGCAAGAGAGGTCCTACTCTTAAAATTAGCCTTTGAAAATGTGAATACGGACTGTAAAAAAGTGCTTTTGCCTCTAAAAATGCCTCCTTAACGGACATGATAGAAGCTACCCAAAAGGTGGGGTCAATGTCCCATAATATGGAAACATTAGCTACAGCTTTTGCCGCCGCAACGAAAGTACAGAAATCACGTTTCTTCTGTGGAAAAACTGGACATTTTAAAAGAGATTGCCCACAACTAAGAAAAAGAGATACGACGAGCTCTAAACAGATATGGACTTGAAATAGCCCCTGAAAAGGTGCAAAAAACTGAGCCTTGGAAATATCTGGGCTGGAAAATCTTGCAACAAACAATTGAACCTGCAAAAACAAAAAGGGGGAACGCCAGGAGCCACTCCAGCAGACAGACTAAGTAAAGCCGTGTATGTGTTAAACTACCTGAATATGTCTGAAAATAATATTCCAGTTATTATCTCTCATTTTCTGTCTCTTCAATCAAAAGATTTAATAGCCACCCCCACAGAGGGCTTGATTGGAGTCGGCGGCCTTTCGCAAACCTTTCAAGGTACCCACCTGCTCAATACCAATACCCAAGAAGGGTCTACATTTACTGTACGGCCATATGTGACAAATTTGCTCATGAGCCTGTTGGGGCGAGACGTAATGTCCCAATGCGGCTTCACCTTAAATTGCCCTGAAAATTTTCAGTAGCGGCCATTGATGAGCGACCGACAATGAAACTTATTTGGAAAAAAGAAACACCCATTTGGATAGACCAATGGCCGCTCCCCAAAGAAAAGGTCGCTGCCCTTCAAGAACTGGTCAAAGAACAACTTCATCAAGGACATATCACTCCTACAACCAGCCCCTGGAATGCTCCTGTATTTGTTATAAAAAAGAAGAGTGGAAAATGGCGACTGCTACATGACTTGAGACAAATAAACGAAGCTATGGAAGAAATGGGAGCGCTCCAACCCGGCTTTCCCTCGCCAACAATGATACCCCGAAATTGGGACATAATCATAGTAGACTTAAAAGACTGCTTCTTTACTATCCCACTACATCCTACGGATGCACCGCGTTTTGCGTTTTCGGTACCAAAAATTAACCGAGGCGAGCCAATGGATAGATACCACTGGACTGTCCTGCCTCAAGGAATGAAGAATTCTCCAACGATCTGTCAAACATATGTGGCTAAAGCCATACGTCCTGTACGACTAAAATTCCCGGAAATGTATATCTATCACTATATGGACGACATTTTACTAGCAGGCCTCACGAACACCATGGTGCGTGAAGCACTACCTGTTTTAAAATATGCATTGCAAAGCAAAGGACTGCAAATCGCACCAGAAAAAATTCAAATGGAAGCACCATGGAAATATCTTGGGTGGAAAATCTTATAACAAAGTATCCAACCTCAAAATGTGATCATTTCAGCAGACATAAAAACCTTGAATGATGTACAAAAACTATTGGGAAACATAAATTGGATTAGAGCGCAGTGTGGTATTGATAACTACACATTAACACCCTTATTTGAGCTACTTAAAGGAGATACCGATATTAACGCACCACGCCAATGGACGGCCGAAGCAAAAAACACACTGAGAATCATAAATGAAAAACTCTCACTGCAACAATGTCACCGACGACTTGAGAATTTACCCATACAATTATATATCTGCAACCAAAAACAACAGCCTCTAGCAATCATCGGACAATGGGAGAACAAAGGAATAGACCCTCTCATAATGTCGGAATGGGTGTTTTTGCCACATCAACCTGCAAAAACCCTGGCTACTCCTATCGAAATGTTCGCCGCCTTGATGAAAAAGGGCAGAGAACGAATTGTAGAAATGGCTGGAGAAGAGCCTCATCTCATTGTCCTTCCTGTCGTAAAGGACTACTTAGATTGGTGCTTACAAAATAGTCTAGAACTTCAAATGGCCTTAGCAGGGTTTGGTGGAAAAATTGATACTCATCACCCCCCTCATAAAATGTTCACCTTTTACAATAATGTGAAAAATGAAGAGGCGCCACTATACCAGTGGCAACCGGTTAAGAGCCATATCGGCTACTAACTTGGGGCAGAGGGTATGCTTGTGTCTCAACAGATGTAGGACCTAAGTGGGTACCTGCAAGGTGCATAAGACCAGCTCTTGCATCGGATAACAAGAACGAAGAGCAGAAGACGCTGAACTCTGAGAAGACTGATGGGGAATGACTTATCAGATAACTCCAAATTAATCCATAAAGGAATCAAAGATTTGAAGTTAGCAAATTACAAGTCAGTGATGGATTTGATTGGCTGAATCACTTACTAACAAGTTGTGGAATTGGCGGGTGGATAATGTCTCTAATCAAAATGGGTTTTTTCTTGTTACTAATATTTTGCACTATAATAATGATAGTTTCTTGTCTAGTGTCTTGGGTACAGAAAATGCTATAGAATATGATTAAACAAGCTTTTGTAGTAGAAAAACAAAAAGGGGGAATTGTGGGAATAAATGAGATAGTGTTTTACTTTGACGAGATGCAGGTGTGCCCTTGAGGCTTGTTACAAACAGGTTCGCAGGAATGCAGCTGTGGCCTTGAGGCTTGTTACAAACAAGTTTGTGAAACTTAGAGGCAGAAAAATAAGGATGAGATTGGATACATCCCTGAAAGAGGAATTCGCGTGCACCAGCTTGAAGAACCAATAAGTAACGCTGAGGGGACGCATGGACGCAAGACAGTAGCCAATGAAATGGGTTTTGCTTGCTCGTGAACACTAGATCATTTTATAAAAGGGATAGATTGTAAAAATAAAGGGTCTTCGCTTGTCTTCACCTGAACTCATATGCGGAGTCCATGTCTCATTCCCTTCACTCTGCCAATAGTATCCAAACTGTGTTCACACACTACTTGTAGTCTGTGGGGCTGTTGGAAGTAGTCTTCAGTAGTCCTCAGAACTAGATTAAACTTAAAAATTTAGAGAGTCATTTTGATGGCAAGAGTGCAGGGCAGTGCAGAAGTTTTGCACCTTGACGCTGGGCCACAGCACTAAATGTTCAGAAATCACAGAACTTTGTAGTCATTAACTACTACATCATAAGGAAACAGAAGGTAGTATTAGGTTCTCATCTACACTGGGCTTCTATTTTGAATCTTCTTTCTTCATTTACTTTTCTCTGTATGCAGGCTCAAACACTATTGTCTACACTGTAGAGCAGTTATTGTGCTATTATTTATCACCATTAAATTAATTTCTATCCTATTTGATGCCAATGTCAAAATCTTGCTTCTCAACTAAGCCAAAAGAATTGCTTTCAAGCTGTGGAGGAAATGACTCATCAAAACTTTGGTTATTAATGGTAAAAATCATGGACATGCATTCCTGATCTGAACATATCAAGGAATTAAAGATGAATGAATGATGGAGGTCTTTCACATTTCTACATTATGAAATGATAGACAAATTATTAGTATTTATCATTGATAGCAATTCGGAGACGTTATTAAACCATCAACATGAGACAATTACTGCATGCAAATCTCATTTTGTCGATGTCAATCTAAATGGACATGCAAGATAGCAATGCTAAGCTTTATGCAATTTCCTAATGAACAAAATCTAAGCCTGACTTGCTTAGCAGCATGATTATTTCAGAACCACAGAGTAGCTGATCACTCCTGGAGACATGCATCTCATTGATGCTCACAGCCCTAAAGATATCCTTTGGAATTAGGTACAGCAGCAAAGAAGCACAAAGTAGTCACCCAACAAAATTCTGATATAACATGAATAATTCTTGATGCTGCATCCTTGTGATGGAGTGCTCTCATATAGTTGTACACAATGCATAAGTTATTTCTTGTCTGCCTATCAATCAGAGTGATTTCCTCTTCTGATCAAAGACTCAGGGTGGGGATATGATGTAAATAAGCTTTCATAGTTTGGAAATCTCTCTCTTTACCTGGAAGAAAAGAGGAACTAAGTGTCAGGGAGCGCCTGACTCCACCAATAGGCTCTGCAGCTTCTTCCCCCCTCCCAGGGGTTTGGCTGCGTGTCCTTGAGACAAGCTCTGATATCATGTGACCTTGGATAAGGCTGCTGGAAAAGAGCTGTGTGAGAAAGCTGGAAGATGCCTTGCCAGAGCCTCTCTGCCTTGGCTTGGGAGCTGCATTTAAGATCAGGCCCTTGCCTGGGTGACGCTGCAGGGCTACCATGCCTGGACACATACCTCACTGATCCTGACCTGCACCCTTGACATCTTGGCTTGGCCTCAAACCTGCCTTGTCCCTATGGACTTGCCTGGCAATAATTGGCCTCTTGGATGACTCTGATTATCATCACCTGCCCAGCCCTGCTCTTGTTTGGGGACTCTTTTTTGGGTGCCATATGACTGCACCCCTGGATGGGGAGCCCACTGAGCTGCCTGCCCCAATAGCACCCAGCTCCTGGCACCCTTTCCCTTACAGAAAGGTAAGCCCTTGCTACTCCCTGAAATGGAGGCCTGGATTTTAAAGGAGAATTCTATGTGCAAAGTAATGCATATTTAATGCTCAAATTATAAATGAAATCATAGACTCATAGAATGGTTTGGGTTGGAAGGGACCTTGAAAGACCACCTAGTCCAACCCCCCTGCCATGGGCAGGGACATCTTTCACTACATCAGGTTGCTCAAAGCCCCGTCCAACCTGACCTTGAACAATTCCAATGATGGGGCATCCACAACTTCTCTGGGCAGCCTGTTCCAGTGTCTCACCACCCTCATAGTGAAGAATTTCTTCCTAATATCTAATCTAAATCTATCCTCTTTTAGTTTAAATCCATTACCCCTTCTCCTATCACTGCAGGCCCTGGTAAAAAGTCTCTCTCCGTCTTTCTTATATATATATTTATATAATCCTTTATATATTGAAAGGCCGCAATAAGGTCTCCCCCGAGCCTTCTCTTCTCCAGGCTGAACAACCCCAACTCTCTCAGCCTTTCCTCATAGGAGAGGTGTTCCACCCCTCTGATCATCTTCGTGGCCCTCCTCTGGACCCGCTCCAACAGGTCCGTGCATTTCTTGTGCTGGAGGCCCCAGGGCTGGATGCAGTACTCCAGGTGGGGTCTCACCAGAGCGGAGTAGAGGGGGAGAATCACCTCCCTCGACCTGCTGGCCACGCTTCTTTTTACGCGGCCCAGGATACGGTTGGCCTTCTGGGCTGCGAGCGCACATTGCCGGCTCACGTCCGATTTTTCACCCACCAGCATCCCCAAGTCCTTCTCTGCAGGGCTGCTCTCAATCCACTCATCCCCCAGTCTGTACTGATATTGGGGATTGCCCCGACCCAGGTGCAGGACCTTGCACAGGGCCTTGTTGAACCTCATGAGGTTTGCACGGGCCCACTCCTCAAGCCTGTCAGGGTCCCTCTGGATGGCATCCCTTCCCTCTAGCCAATCAACTGCACCACTCAGCTTGGTGTCATCTGCAAACTTGCTGAGGGTGCACTCAGTCTCATTGTCTATGATGTCATTGATGAAGATATTGAACAGTATTGGTCCCAGGCACGATTTGCCCTTGGTGAAGCCATGTTGGCTGTCTCTAATCACCTCCCTGCCTTCCACATGCTTTGACATGTCTTCCAGGAGGATATGTTCCATGATCTTACTGGGCATGGAGGGGAGGCTGACTGGTCGGTAATTCCCAGGGTCCTCCTTTTTACCCTTTTTCAAAATGGGCATGATGTTTCCCTTTTCCAGTCACTGGGGACTTTGCCTGACTGCCATGACTTTTCAGCTATGATTGCGAGTGGCTTAGCAACTACATCAGCGAATTCCCTCAGGACTCTGGAATGCATCTCGTCGGGTCCCATGGACTTGTGTATGTTCAGGTTCCTCAAGTGGTCTCAGACCAGATCTTCTCCTACGATGGGAGAGATTTCCTTCCCCCAGTCCCTTCCTTGAGGTTCAGGGGCTTGAGAGATGTAGGAAGAGTGATTACCAGTGAAAACTGAGGCAAAAAAAATGTTGAGTACCTCAGACTTCTCCATGGCAGTTGTCAATAGCTGTCCTTTCTTGTTTACCAGGGCGGGTACATTTTCTTCCATCTTCCTTTTCTGGCCAACATACCTGTAGAAGCCCTTCTTATTATTCTTCACATCCCTTGCCAAATTCAGCTCCAACTGTGCCTTAGCTTTCCTGATCCCATCCCTACACACCCAGGCAGCATACGCATATTCTTCCCAGGATCTGTGTCCCTGCTTCTACTGTCTATGCATTTCCCTCTTGTGTTTCAGTTTGAGGTGTATTGGGTTTGCGTGGCAAGGTTTTGGTAGCAGGGGGGCTGCAGGGGTTGCTTCTGTGAGAAGCTGATAGAAGCTTCCCCCATGTCCAATAGAGCCGCTGGCCAAGGCTGAGCCAATTAGCGATGGTGGTAGAGCCTCTGTGATAACATATTTAAGAAGAGAAAAAAAAAACCCTGCATGGAACAACAGCAGATGAGAGAGGAGAGAGAATATGTGAGAGGAACAACTCTGCAGACACCAAGGTCAGTGAAGAAGGAGGGGGAGGAGGTGTTCCAGGCACTGGAGCAGAGATTCCCCTGCAGCCCATGGTGAAGACCATGGTGAAGCAGGTTGTCCCCCTGCAGCCCATGGAGGTTAACGGTGGAGCAGATATCCACCTGCTGCCCATGAAGGACCCCACATCGGAGCAGGTGGATGCTCCCAAAGGAGGCTGTGATCGCATGGAGAGCCTGCGCTGGAGCAGGCTCCTCGCAGGACCTGTGGCCCCATGGAGAGAGGAGCCTGTGCTGGAGCAGGTTTGCTGGCAGGACTTGTGACCCCATGGGGGATCCACGCTGGAGCAGTCTGATCCTGAAGGACTGCACCCCGTGGAAGGGACCCACACGGAGCAGTTTGTGAAGAACTGTAGCCTGTGGGAAGGACTCACATTGGAGAAGTTCGTGGAGGACTGTCTCCTGTGGGAGGGACCCCACGCTGGAGCAGGGGAAGAGTGTGAGGAGTCCTCCCCCTGAGGAGGAAGGAGCGGCAGAGACAACGTGTGATGAACTGACCGCAACCCCCATTCCCTGTCCCCCTGAACCTCTCGGGGGGGGGGGAGGAGGTAGAGAAAATCGGGAATGAAGTTTAGCCTGGGAAGAAGGGAGGGGTGGGGGGGAGATGTTTTAAGATTTAATTTTTATTTTCTCATTACCCTACTCTGATTGGATTGGTAATAAGTTAAACTAATTTCCCCAAGTCGAGTCTGTTTTGCCCGTGATGGTAATTGGTGAGTGATCTCCCTGTCCTTATCTTGACCCATGAGCCTTTCATTATATTTTCTCTCCCCTGTCCAGCTGAGGAGGGGGAGTGATAGAGTGGCTTGGTGGTCACCTGGCATCCAGCCAGGGTCAGCCCACCACATTTCCTTTGTTGGCTTGACCTCTAATTGTCACCCGTAAGCTTTCAACCTGTTCATCGCTGTTTTTCAAAGACAACTCTGTGCAGCTAATCCATTCTTTTACATGAAGGGCAACCCCCCTGCCCCTCCCTCCTTGCCTGTCCCTTCTGAACAGTTTATAGCCATCTATTGCAGTGCTCCAGTTGTGCGATTCTTCCAACCAAGTTTCAGTGATAGTGAGCAGATCATAGCTTTCTAGCTGAACCGTGGCTTTCAGTTCCTCCTGCTTGTTACCCATGCTGTGCTGTATAGAGGCACTTCAGTTGGGCTATCAACCTTGTCACCTTTTTGGAGGAACAAGCCCCAATTCCTTTGAAGCATTTCACAGGTGTTTCTCTGTTGGTTCCTAATGTATCAGCAGCCCCTGGCTCTTCTCTGTTGCTCCCTCGCTAAGTCTAGTTTAAAGCCCCCCTTGTAAGTCTGGCCAGCTTGTTGGCGAAGACCCTCTTGCCCCACTTGGTCAGGTGAATCCCATCAGCTCCCAACAGATCCGGCTTCTCAAAGGTAGATCCATGATCATAGAAGCCAAAACCTTGAGTATGGCACCAGCCATGCAGCCAGGCATTCACCTGTTCAATGAGTCTCCTCCTTCCTGGACCCCTTCCTCTGACTGGGAGGATAGAGGAGACCACCACCTGTGCTCCTGATCCTTTTAACATTGCTCTGAGGATCATATAGTCTCTTTTGATGGTTCTAAGTTGCCTCGTTGCAGTATCATTGGACCCTACATGGAACAGTAGGAGTGGATGATAATCTGTAGGGTTCACCAGGCTCAACAGCCTCTCAGGGACATCATGAATGCAAGCTCCTGGTAGGCAGCAGACTTCTCCAGAGAAATTGTCCGGACAGTAAACGGGTGCTTCGGTGCCTCTCAGCAGGGAATCTCCAATTACTAATACTTTACATGCTTTTTTGGTGGCACTGGTTCTAATTCGGGTGGGTGGTTGAATCAACTTTGCATGGTCGGCTTGTCCTGGATCCTGTCCACTACTCATGTGCTCTTCAGTCTCCAACCCCAGATCATCCTGTCTGTTATGTAGGGGCACTTCAGGGGATCGGGGAGGGTTCTTCCTTCTGCCCTGAGCAGAGAAAAGGATCCAGTCTCCTTCATCTCATGAGTTACTTTTGTCAGCTTGAGGTTGAATTCAAACTTACCTTCCCCTTGCGCAGCCTTAAGGCAGGGCGGTCGCTCAGCATCGATCTCCTGCTCACATTCCCGGATACTGTGCTGTCTGTTGAGCTCCCCTTGGAACGTTCTTCCAGCTGGGCATACTTCCAGCTATGACATTAACCACTGCCTTCAGGTGCTAGGGGGACTTCCATGTGCTGGAGCTCCATGCAACCTAAGGTCTGGACAGCTATTTTAGTCCTTAGGAGTTCTGTTTGGGTGGAGACGTCAGCATAGGTAGGCTTTAGTGCTTCTGTTTGGGTTTCAGCCTCAGCCTTGCAGTTGCAGTGGGTAGACAACATTTTCTCTCAGCAGGTCACAGTATCCTTGTAGTTCTCAGAAAAAAATGGCCCACTTACTTACTTATAAATTGGTAATTCTTTTGAAAGATGCCGTCCTTCGAATTCTAGAAGGACCTCAAGCTTCCAGGTAGGCTTGCACAGCCACCAGCTTGCCAGGGTGACCGTCAGGGCTGCAGCCTAAGCCTGCAGGTGAGCAGAGCAGGCAGCAGCCCGACAACTGGCAGAGTGCACCTCCCTTCTCACACGAGCTTTCCTGCAAACTGCCGACGCCGCTCCCAACCCACGACACTCCCTGTTTGCACATCCTGGTCACTGGCGCTTCCTAGGGGCCGGTTATATGCAGCTTCCCGCGATTTGAATTGTCCGCGGGGACTGCCGACAACATTCAACTCTTGCCTGCCTCTCTTCTGAGACTTGTCAACCTGCCGGCCGGTATCTCCACACAGCCCAAGGGTGCTGGGGACCCAGAAACCTCCTCAGACACCTCCAGGGACCTCACAAGCCTTGCACTCCTCTCAGCATGAGGCAACAAGTGCTGCTGCTGCAGCTGCTAGCGTCGGCCCAACTCTTGCCTGCCCCTCTCATGAGACCTCTGGAATAGCTGGAAACTTTCTAGATGCAACAGTTTTGTCAGAAAAGCAGTCTCGTCAAAGCCCAAATCTTTTGTCATTAGTGACAATAAAAAAGTAAATGTTAACTGGAAGAAGCCAGTGCTTGACTTCTATAAGGTATATTATGTATGAATAATGTAATGTGAAAAAGTAACGTGATAGCAGAAATATTTAAACAAAAATGACTGAAAGATGGTACCACTTGATGTTGCAATAACAGAATGCTTCAGTGAGTTCCTTCCACATTTAGAATTTTTTTTCCCACTAGAATTGTTGATATTTTGGCTTTCCTTTCCAATTGAGAAAGAAGAAAATAAAATAAAATTTGAAAGAAAGTAAAAAAATTGAAACAGTGGAAATTCTGGAAAGCAAGAGAGATATCTGATGTAGAAATAGTACAGAAATCATAACACACGTAAGCCAAGTTTCCATGGATATTTTGAGCAAGAAAAAGGAATAGTTGGAACCCATATGTTGAGCTTCAGCATTAGTAAAACTGAGTATGAAAAATCATTTCATTGTTCAATTCATATCATGCAAAAAGGAATGCAATTTTAATATAAGAGCTTAGTATTTTTATGCCATTTCTGTTTTCTTTAGAAGTTGTACTTTCACCTAGTGCCAACTTTTTTTTTGAAGGAAAAATTCAGAGTGATATTCACTGACTTGCTGCAGCAAAAGACAATAAGTTTTATTGATTCAAGAGAATGAGAAGAGTCAAGGTGGGCATACATCAAACTCCTTTCTGATTCTGCCTTTATCCCCAGATCTCTTCCCAGGACAGAGTTTGCCTCAGTATGAGAGCAAAGATAAACAATGCAGCTGTTTTCAGTATCCTGGCATGAAAATGCTGGAAGTGAAGAAGAGACATTAAAAAAAATCCTTGAGGTGTTTTGTCATCAGTGACCACGACAGTCTGTGAAAGCATGTTGGGATCAGCTGCTCCAAATGTGAAGCTTAAACATATGTAAAGTTGAAGGATGCCAGAACCCAAAAGAGGATTTACTTCAGATGCCATCACAAGGGAAAAGAATGAGAGGGTGCTAGTGACTAGCTTGAAGAAGAGTTATTTGGTTAAACAATTTGGAAAATACTACTCTCGAAACTTCAGCAATATGTAACTCATGAAAATGGTTAGATGGGTTCTCAAGAAATGAAACCATCTCTTGGTACTGGTACTCAATAAGAAAACTATGAAACCAAACACAGCATTAAACCTCTTCAGTTGTATGTTAGAAGATCAGTTAACAATGATTTCACAGCCACCCCAACTTCTGCCAAGCTCTGTTTAAAGTCTGTGAGATCAAGAATAAACTCAAGTAACCTGTGGCCAGTTTCATGCTTTTCCTCTAATACACTTTAGCCTCCATGGAAGAAATTCCAATAAATTCTATGAAATGTGTAGGTTCCAGGGAAGAGGTCTTTAAAGGAGAGAGCTTTGGTCCTACAAAAGTATTAAGTGACATATAAAAAGGAGAAAGTCCCAAATTAGTTTATGAACATACACAAAAGCAAAGACACATACACATTCATCAGTATTTAAATAGAGAGTAGGGAATACCTAGGCTGCAAGTTTCTTTGGAAGAATGTGGAAGAGGGAAGCAACAGGTTTAGGGAAATGAGGGCCCAGGATAATTTGCACCACAACCTCACTCAAGCGGTTTATTGACAGCAATAGGACTTCTGAGTATCAGTTATCTGGCTTCTAAATATGACATTGCTGGGCAGAAAGCAAGGGAGCTGCAAGCATTATTTAATCTATGTCTGGCAAAATACCCCTACCAATACTTCCAGGATGCCAATGAAGACACTGTTTCCCATAGCCAGGTCACGTTATAATCAGGAAGAGAATGGTGACTTGATGTAAACCTTTCTTAATATGCAATGTTTCAGCACTGAATATAATTTAATGTCCTGGGATGACATCATGTTGCTTTGGACAACGAATCACCAGCTTACTAAGACAGAAGCAGATGGAAGACAAACAGCAGCATTTTCAAAATTTGCAATGACACAGACATAGCCACAGATCCAGGGTCAGAGACACAAGATTGTCTTTGTGAATGAGACACTTCCCATAGAATTACTTATCCCAAATGAAGCAAGGGATTCAGTACTATTTCCTTTCTCTGCTGGAAATCAGAAGTGGAAGTGAAAGTTAAATCTTCTGTGGTCTTTTTTTACTGCAGAAAGAATATGTTGAGAATTAGTAACAGACTAGTGTACTTGGAAATGGGCAGGAATTCACACCTTCATGACTAAACAGTCACTCTTTGGCTTCCCTTCCTTGAACAGAATAAGACCTGGAATTACCAGTTACCAGAAATACCATTTTCTGATTCTAGAAGCGACCAGATTCTTTAGGCCACCCATACATGCAGCTTGGTGGTCTTAAGAGCCAGAAAGGCTCAAAAAAACCCCATCACTGATAAATGTAACTAAATACTGATATTTTGATACCTCTTCTGCTAAGTCATGATGGTCAAAAATGATCTGTAAGAGTGAACAATGATCAGAAGGTAAGATCTGTGGGACTGGATGTACATAAACTTGATTCTCAGTTCTGTATCCAACTAAGGATATCTGTGATGGGGAAATACTCAGTATACAAAAAAGACGTGCTTGATAGTTATTTTAATTTTGCAACAGGTAAAAAGAGAGCTCATTAGAAAGTTTCGCAAACAGAATGCAACTGCTATTCGGCACTGGTGAGGCTGCACCTCGAGTACTGTGTTCAGTTTTGGGCCCCTCACTACAAGAAGGACATCGAGGTACTAGAGCATGTCCAAAGAAGGGCAACGAAGTTGGTGAAGGGTCTAGAGAACAAGTCTTATGAGGAGCGGCTGAGGGAGCTGGGGTTGTTTAGCCTGGAGAAGAGGAGGCTGAGGGGAGACCTTATTGCTCTCTACAACTACCTGGAAGGAGGTTGTAGCAAGGTGGGGGTCGGTCTCTTCTCCCTAGTAACAAGCGATAGGACGAGAGGAAACGGCCTCAAGCTGTGCCAGGCGAGGTTTAGGTTGGATATTAGGAAAAACTTCTTCACCGAAAGGGTGGTCAGGCACTGGAACAGGCTGCCCAGGGAAGTGGTTGAGTCTCCATCCCTGGAGGTATTTAAAAGAAGGGTAGATGTGGTGCTCGAGGACATGGTTTAGTGGTGGACTTGGCAGTGTTAGTTAATGGTTGGACTCGATGATCTTAAGGGTCTTTTCCAACCTTAACGATTCTATGATTCTATGATACATAAACTGTTTTAAATATAACTGGCATAAGATTTTTAAAAGTATCTGTGTTTCTGCAAAAAACCTTGTTTCAGTACAGAATATAACTTCTTATATTTTATCTTCTATCTAGTAAAATGAGTCACTGGTGTAAAAGTCAGTTATTTGCTGGCCAAGGAGGGAGGCAAGGATGCTTAGCATAGAATTAGCCAGGGAATTTATTCTCTCATATTAGCTATGTGCATAGCAGTGCCCCAGCCTAATGCATGGAGGACCCGGACACAGAGGAAAGCAGGGTTTATATATGTTACAATACAGTTGTATAGACCAATCAAATTACTCACGTTAAGGGGTGGGCTAATCATTTACTATTGCTCACGTAATCAGTATATACTTGTCCCATGCAGGATCAGTACATGCTTGTCCCGTGCAGGTGATGCAGATGTATATGGTCAGTGGTGTGTTAATCTTCATTGTTCTAAACCAATGTCCTGTGCAGATGGTGGTGGTGTTTATAGTGGATTCTGGTCGATTGCTGTTCCGGCTGTGGTTATATGCCTGGGTTTTTTTTTTAAAGGTAAATCTTCTGTTGTTTTGTCATTGGTATGGGGTGTTCTCAGCAGGTAAGAGCTGGCTTAGGTTGGGTCTTCAGGTCACATCGACCCCGAGGTAAAAGCTCATAGTCTCAGGTAGTGTTCATTCTCCTAAGCAAGTCATGTTGCAGTTAGCATCTTGCCTTTCACACTGGTCATAGTCAGAACCCTGGGCATAATTATAATAGAATTATTAAATAATAATCGCAACAGCAGGCAAAATATTCATGATACACATGAAGTTAAATAAGGTTGATTCATTTTCCTTTCCAGATTTAGAAACTTACTTCAGCTCTTTCCCTTTGGCTGTCTTTACTCTGTAGCCCTGACTCAGTGTCAGGGTCCAATACTCTCTGATGCTACAAAAATTTCACAACTAGGAGGAGAGAGGATATGATGCAAAGTATAGAATTACAAGAGTAATTCTTTATTCATGCACATGAGGTGCCCCAATTTGAATGGGATACCTTGTGCACATGAAACCAGGACAGTATCCACCCCTTATTCCATACCATATACGTCATGCCCAAGTCCCACACTTTCCAATACATTCCAGTTAATCACCACCACTTTTCCAGTCTTTTGATATACACGCATAGGTATAATTTCCTTAGTCTATAGTCCATCCCTCCAAAACGTTCGTTGAGTTCATTCAGTACATGACTTTGGGTTCCATCTGTCATAACAGTCTTTCAGGGCAGGAGAGATGGTGTGTGGTGTTGGACTGTTGCATGCAGAAGCCAATTCTGGTTCCATCACTGCTGCACTTTGCTTGGTTTCCTCAAAGTTCATTCTTCATTAATTTGGGGGATTCTTACTGTATACTGTTCATATGGCACATAGTAATCATAGAAGTGATGACATCCAGTATTATATAGCAACTAACATTACACAATTCAGCTCATCATTGGCTATTTTCACCCAAAGTCAAATCCCCTTGAGGTACATATCAGACTTCCCCATCCTCCCGCATCACCCACCAAGTGCACCCGGGTCCTTGAGCAAAAGCAATCCCACAAATGGGCTTGCCTCTGTCTGAGGCAGGAGTAACCCAGACTGTCTTCCCCGTCATATTTTTTATGTGCACTACAGGGACTTTATCCCCCTCTAGAGTAGGTAAAGGTCTTGATTGGGCAGGGCCAGCTTGATTGGCACATCCCCTAGTGTTGATGTCCTGGTTTCAGCTGGGATAGAGTTAATTTTCTTCTTAGTAGCTGGTATAGTGCTGTGTTTTGGATTTAGGATGAGAATAATGTTGATAACACACTGTTGTGATGGCATTTGTCTTCCCAAGCAAGCATTACGCATGATGGAGCCCTGCTTTCCTGAGGATGGCTGAACACCTGTCTGCCGATGGGAAGTAGTGAATGAATTCCTTGCTTTGCTTTGCTTGCATGTGCAGCTTTTGCTTTACCTATTAAACTGTCTATATCTCAACCCACAAGTTTTCTCACTTTTACTTTTCTGATTCTCTCCCCCATCCCACTGTGGGGGGAGTGAGTGAGCGGCTGTGTGGTGCTTAGTTTGTGGCTGGTGTTAAACCACAGCAGCCCTTTTTGGCGCCCAACGTGGGGCTCGAAGGGTTCGAGATAACAACAGATTTAATTGGAATGTGCTAGATCGAATTTATAGCTGTTATTGCTGTTTAGCTATTAATCGGCAGGCTCCTGTGCTTGCCATGGGGCTTGCTTGCGTTACTGTATTTTAGAGTCTAGTGCTCGTTATTGGCTGCTTTTTGCTTTTGCTGCTTGCTGTACTGCTGAACTTCTTCTCATCTTAGTCTGCTGTGCCTGGGAACATTTTGATAACAGCAATGGCCATGCGCCTGGGCTGGCAGAAGGCCAGGGCATTGCTGCTGTTTCTGCACTGCTGTACTGGACAGGCTGGAAGTCCAGTATCAACTCAAGTAGATGGGACTGTGACCTGTAGTTGTGGTTTAACCCCAGCCAGCAACTATGCACCACACAGCTGCTCACTCACTCCCCCCCGGTGGGGTGGGGGAGAGAATTGGAAGGGTGAAAGTCAGACAACTCCTGGGTTCAGATAAGAACAGTTTAATAATTGAAGTAAAATGAAATAGAATGATAGTAGTAGTAGTAGTAGTAGTAGTAGTAGTAGTAGTAGTAATAATAATAATAATAATAATAATAATAATAATAATAATAATAATAATAATATAATACAATAATAATGTACAAAGCAAGTGATACACGACACAATTGCTCACCACCCACTGACTGATGCCCAGCCTGTTCCCGAGCAGCAATCCCTTCCCCCCTGGCCAACTCGCCCCAGTTTATATGCTGGGCATGACGTCATACGGTATGGAATAGCCCTTTGGCCAGTCTGGGTCAGCCCCCCTGGCTGTGCCCCCTCCCAGCTTCTTGTGCGCCACGCAGAGCATGGGAAGCTGAAAAGTCCTTGTTTAGTGTAAGCACTACTTAGCATCAGTGTGTTATCAACATTATTCTCATACTAAATCCAAAACACAGCACTATACCAGCTACTAAGAAGAAAATTAACTCTATCCCAGCTGAAACCAGGACACCTGTGGATGAGTCCATGTGGGAACAGGACACCCTGAAGCATCTGTGGACGTGGATAAGCCCATGCCAGAGGAGGCATGTCTCGAAGCGTCTGCGGCCATGGTTATGTCTGTGCCGCGGCAGGTATAACTCTTGAAGGGATTGTGGCCCAAGGATAAGTCCACGCTGGAGAAGGTACACCTCAGAGCATCAGTGGCTGTGCATGAGGTCATGCTGGAGCACCTCAAAGCATGTGGCGATGGGTAAGGCCTTGCTGGAGCAAGTTTCCTTCTGAAGAGGCCGTGGCAGTGGGCAAGGCCACACTGGAGCAGGTATATGTCTGACGGCATTGTGGCCCATGGAAAATGAATGAATAGAGGATAGTGAATGAATTCCTTGCATGCGCGGCTTTTGCTTTACCTATTAAACTCTCTTTATCTCAACCCATGAGTTTTCTCCCTTTTACCCTTCCGATTCTCTCTCCCATCCCACTGTGGTGGGAGTGAGTGAGCGGCTGTGTGATGCTTAGTTGCCGGCTGGGGTTAAACCACGACAGACGACTAACCAGGTGGCCTTTGCTAAATGTGTATCCCAATGTCTAAATGTCCCACTGCCCATTGCTTTCAGTGTAGTCTTTAACAGTCCATTGTATTGTTCGATTTTCCTGGAGGCTGGTGCAGGATAGGGGATGTGATATACCCACTCAATGCCATGCTCTTTGGCCCAGGTGTCTATGAGTTTTTTTCGGAAATGAGTCCCGTTATCTGACTCAGTTCTTTCTGGGGTGCCATGTCGCCATAGGACTTGCTTTTCAAGGCCCAGGATAGGCTTGAACTGCATGGCTTGCTTGATTGCAGCGCATGTTTCTCATTCTCTGATAACCTGTGCAATAGTGTCCATGGTCAGATCCACCCCTCGATCACGAGCCCATCTAGATGTTGCATCTCTTCCTTGGTGGCCTGAGGTGTCATGGGCCCACCGAGCTAGAAATAATTCACCCTTCTGTTGCCAGTCCAGACCCACCTGAGCCACTTCAATCTTAGCAGCCTGATCCACCTGCTGGTTGGTTTGATGCTCTTCAATGGCCCAACTTTTGGGTACATGAGCATCTACGTGACGTAGTTTTACAACCAGGTTCTCTATCCGGGCAGCAATATCTTGCCACGATGCGGCAGCCCAGATGGGTCTGCCTCTGCGCTGCCAGTTGCTCTGCTTCCATTGCTGTAATCACCCCCACAGGGCATTTGCCACCATCCATGAGTCAGTATATAGATAGAGCATTGGCCACTTTTCTCAGTCAGCAATATCTAAAGCCAGCTGGATGGCTTTCACCTCTGCAAACTGACTTGATTCACCTTCTCCTTCAGCAGCTTCTGTGACTTCTTGTATAGGACTCCATACAGCAGCCTTCCACCTCCAATGCTTCCTCACAAGACAACAGGACCCATCAGTGAACAGGGCATATTGCTTCTCATTTTCTGGCAGTTTATTATACAGTGGGGCCTCCTCAGCATGCATCACCTCCTCTGGCGATATTCCGAATCTTTGCCTTCTGGGCAGTCCATGATCACTCCCAAGATTCCTGGGCGACTGGGGTTTCCTATTCGAGCCCATTGTGTGATTACTGCGACCCACTTATTCCATGTAGCATCAGTTGTGTGAAGTATACAGGGGACCCTCCCTTTGAACATCCAGCCCAGCATGGGCAGTCGGGGTGCCAGGAGGAGCTGTGCTTCAGTACCAACCACTTCTGAAGCAGCTCGAACCCCTTCATATGCTGCCAATATCTCTTTTTCAGTTGGAGTATAGCCAGCCTTGGATCCTCTGTATCCCCAACTCCAAAACCCTAGGGGTCGACCTCGAGTCTTCCCTAGTGCTTTCTGCCAGAGGCTCCAGGTAGGGCTGTTCTTCCTGGCTGCAGTGCAGAGCACATGTTTTACAACTTGTCCTGCCTGGACTGGCCCAAGGGCTACTGCATGGACTATCTCCTGTTTAATTTGTTCAAAGGCTTGTCATTGCTCAGGGCCCCGTTTGAAATCGTTCTTCTTCCGGGTCACTTGATAGAGAGGGCTTATGATGAGACTGTAATTTGGAATATGCATTCTCCAAAAACCCACAAAAAAGAAAGCTTGTGTTTCCTTTTTGCTGGTAGGTGGAGACATAGCTGTTATTTTGTTGATCACATCCATTGGGATCTGACAACGTCCATCTTGCCATTTTATTCCTAAAAACTGGATCTCCTGTGCAGGTCCCTTGACCTTACTTTGTTTTATGGCAAAGCCAGCCTCCAGAAGGATTTGGACTATTTCCTTCCCTTTCTCAAAAACTTCTGCTGCTGTGTTGCCTAATATGATGATGTCATCAATGCCTTGCAGGTGTTCCGGAGCCCCACCCTGTTCCAATGCAGTCTGGATCAGTCCATGGCAAATGGTGGGGCTGTGTTTCCACCCCTGGGGCAGTCGATTCCAGGTGTACTGGACCCCCCTCCAAGTGAAAGCAAACTGTGGCCTGCACTCTGCCGCCAAAGGGATTCAGAAAAATGCATTAGCGATGTCAATTGTGGCATACCACTTGGCTGCCTTTGACTCCAATTCATATTGAAGTTCTAGCATGTCCGGCACGACAGTGCTCAGTAGCGGTGTGACTTCGTTCAGGCCCCGATAATCTACTGTTAGTCTCCACTCTCCATTAGACTTTTGCACTGGCCATATGGGACTGTTAAAGGGTGAGCGAGTCTTGCTGATCACTCCTTTGCTGTCCGGTCAACGAATCAGCTTATGGATGGGAATCAGGGAGTCTCTGTTGGTGCGATATTGCTGCCGGTGCACCGCTGTGGTAGTGACTGGCACCTGTTGTTCTTTGACCCTCAGCAACCCCACAATAGAAGGGTCCTTTGAGAGACCAGGCAGGGTAGACAGCTGTTTAATTTCCTCCGTCTCCAAGGCAGCTATACCAAAAGCCCACCGGTACCCTTTTGGGTCCTTGAAATACCCTCTCCTGAGGTAGTCTATGCCAAGGATGCATGGAGCCTCTGGGCCAGTCACAATGGGGTGCTTCTGCCACTCCTTCCCAGTTAAGCTCACTTCAGCCTCCAATACAGTCAGCTGCTGGGATCCCCCTGTCACTCCAGAGATACAGATGGGTTCTGCTCCTTTATAGCTTGATGGCATTAGGGTGCACTCTGCACTGGTGTCCAGTAAAGCCTTATATTCCTGTGGATGTGATGTGCCAGGCCATCGAATCCACACAGTCCAGTACACCCGGTTGTCCCTTTCCTCCACCTGGCTGGAGGCAGGGCCCCTCTAGTCCTGGTCATAGCATTTGTTACTCCCTTCTTGTAAATGCGAATCAAAAGTCCCTTTATTAAGATTGGCAGCAAAATCAGCCCTTCTGCTCTGTCTGGGGAACTGCTCACTGGAAACTGGAGCAGCAATTTTCCTGGGAGAACCGCCTTTTGTAGTTGTTTCTCCTTGCAACTCATGTACCTGTGCCTCTAGGGTCGAGGTAGATTTTCCATCCCGCTTCCCCATGTCCTCTCCATGGTCACGCAGATAAAAGCACAAGGTGGCCCGTGGTGTGTATCCACTATATCTTCTCTCTTGAGCAGAGGGACGCTTACTCGTAATGGCTGAGATACTGGTCCGTACAGGTGAGGAGTAGGACATATCCTCTTTGAATTGCTGGAACTCCTGGGACAGTGTCTCCACAGCCGAGATGAGGGAGGAAGAGAGATTTTCTTCATATTGCCGGAGTTGGCCAGTCATTTCATCCACCATTGGTCCCTCTTCCTCTTTCCAGGATATTACTGCCAATGAATTTGCATGCAACACTGGTGCGCTCCGTACAAACTTCTGCCACATGGGTCATGTGCACTGGACTTCATCTGGATCTTTGGATAACTGTTCATTGTTCAGGTCATTATAAATCACCTCTAGCATGGCTAATTCCCTCAGGTACTGGATACCTCTCTCCATGGTGGTCCACTTGCCTGGGTGACATATAACATCTTCCTTGAAGGGATACCTTTCCTTCACACCTGACAGGAGTCCCCTCCAGAGGCTGAGGGTTTGTGCCCCTTTTCCAATTGCTTCGTCAATGCCCCCTTCCCTAGAAAGGGATCCCAGCTGCTTGGCTTCCCTACCCTCTAATTCCAGGCTACTGGCCCTGTTATCCCAGCATTGGAGCAGCCAAGTGATGATGTGCTCTCCTGGATGACGACTAAAATCTTTTCACATATGTCGCAGCTCGCTCAGGGACAGGGATCGAGTTGTTACCATCTTATTGGTGGGTTCTGCCTCTTCCTCCTCCTGGTCTTGTGACGGCCCAGGTTCGTCTTCATTCCTTACTAAACGAGTTGATTTTCTTCTGTATTTTTTCTTGTGTATAGGGGTGACTGATACTGGCACGGGTTGGTTCTCTGGCGTAGCCGCAGCTCCTGTCGCCAGGATTGGCATAGCCGCAGCGCCTGTCGTTTTGTCGTCAGATGCAGAGACCTTCTCTTCCCCTTGAGGGTTCTGAATAGTGTTTAATACGGCTCGGTAGGCATGGGCCAGGCCCCAGCACATTGTGGTGATTTGTGTCTCCCTAGAATTGCCAGGGTGACAGCATACTTTTTCCAAATGTTCTACTAATTTTTCAGGATTCTGCACTTGTTCAGGGGTGAAGTTCCAAAACATTGGAGGGGCCCACCATCCTAGGCATTTGCCCATGCTCTCCCACACACCCTGCCACTCATAACTATCCAGCCTTGGGGCAGATCTCTGGATGATATTCTTGAAATGCTTATTAACCTTAGACAAAACCAAAACGATATTCCCAAGAACTACCAATAGATATATCTTAACTACCCAAGGATGTTCAAGAAATACTGAAAAGTTGTTGCAATGAAGGAGGAAACATCATGGAAGAAGGCAGCGAAGGTGTCATTCTGTATTTCCTCCATAAAAAACCTCTCAGAGGAAGAGGCATAATTGCTAATTGTCTCCATGAGGTGGTACCCAAAGTACAGTAATGGCTTCGCTACAGAACCCAAATACCAGATAGCGCTCAAGGTCAGTGTTTTAATAACAAATCTCCCAGGCAAAACTTCACTAATCACTGCAGAGCACAGCAAACTGCAAAAACCAACACCGATCTTTAAACATGTACTGCAAAAAACAAGAGCATGGTGCAGATCAGGTAAACTAATACCGAGAACAGATGAATCAATATTATGACTGGCAACTGTTAACAGATACAAATTCCTTAATACGCTCTGGTTAATCTGTTATTATCTCAAACCCTTCGAGCCCCACGAATGCGCGCCAAAAAGGACTGTCGTGGTGTGGGAATAAATGAGATGATAGTGTTTTACTTTGATGAGATGCAGCTGTGCCCTTGAGGCTTGTTACAAACAGGTTCACAGGAATGCAGCTGTGGCCTTGAGGCTTTTTACAAACAAGCCTGTGAAACTTAGAGGCAGAAAAATAAGGATGAGATTGGATACATCCCTGAAAGAGGAATTCGCGTGCACCAGCTTGAAGAACCAGTAAGTAACGCTGAGGGGACGCGTGGACGCAAGACAGTAGCCAATGAAATGGGTTTTGCTTGCTCGTGAACGCTAGATCATATTATAAAAGGGACAGATTGTAAAAATAAAGTGTCGTCGTCGTCTTCACTTGTCTTCGCTTGTCTTCGCTTGTCTTCGCCTAAACTCATACGCGGACTCTGTGATTAATTGCAACATCGTGGTTTAACCCCAGCCAGCAACTAAGCACCACACAGCTGCTCGCTCACTCCCCCCTGCCCCAGTGGGATGGGGGAGAGAATTGGAAGGGTAAAAGTGAGAAAACTCATGGGTTGAGATAAGAACAGTTTAATAATTGAAATAAAATAAAGTAGAATAGTAGTAATAGTAGTAATAATAATAATAATAAAATAATATACAAAGCAAGTGATGCATGATGCAATTGCTCACCGCTCGCCAACCGATGCCCAGCCCGTTCCTGTGCAGCGATCGCTGCCCCCCAGCCAACTTTCAGCTGGGATAGAGTTAATTTTCTTCCTAGTCGCTGGTATAGTGCTGTGTTTTGGATTTAGGATGAGAATTATGTTGATAACACACTGATGTTTTAGTTGTTGCTAAGTAGTGCTCACACCAGTCAAGGACTTTTCAGCTTCCCATGCTCTGCCAGGTGCACAAGAAGCTGGGAGGGGGCACAACCAGGACAGCTGACCCAGACTGGCCAAAGGGCTATTCCATGCCATATGATGTCATGCTCAGTATATAAACTGAGGGAGTTGGCCAGGGGGCAGTGATCCGTGCTTGGGGACAGATGGGGCGTTGGTTGGTGGGTGGTGAGCAGTTGCATTACTTGTTTTTCCTGGGTTTCATTCCTCTGTTTTTTTTTGTTGTTGTTTTCCTTTTCACTACAATTTATTATCATTATCATTATCATTACCATTATCATTATCATTGTTATTATTTTTCTTTATTGTATTTCAGTTATTAAACTCTTCTTATTTCAACCCATGGTTTTTCTTTCTTTTGCCCTTCTGATTCTCTCCCCCATCTCACCGACGGTGGGAGGGTGAGCAAGCGGCTGTGTGGCGCTTAGGTGCTGTCTGGGGTTACGCTACGACAGTCCTTTTTGACGCCCAACGTGGGGCACGATGGGTTGAGATAACGACAGATATGACCAGAGCATGTTAAAATAAATTTGTTATAAGCATTTGTTATATTAGTTTAATAGTCGCTGGTGACAATGCTATTTTATTTGTTTGCATGGTTGTATTATGTAATTCCTCACTTGCAATATGCATTCCCTGAGGTGCTGTTTATCACCTCTGGGAGATGGATCGGGATTATCATTTTACTATACTGTGTAACATTGACTTATGATACGATAATATTACTAGTGAAAAAACTCATGTTATTTGTATTTGGTATTGCTGTCATCTCCGTACCTCGGGCGCCATCTCTCGGAAATAATAATTATTAATAAAGACACTCTGAAAGGGTTAATGCCAAGATAGACAAAGCTACTGCCTTAAAATGCCTCCTGAAAGAATTAAAGCCTAGGGGCAAGGAGTATATTTAAATATCTTAGTCACTTAACTAAACAAAAGAAAGGCCTTTGTGATTTAGAGAGTAGTTAGAATGGTTGTAAGATAAGGGGGCTCCGGGATAATCCCATCTCAGACAACTGGGCCTTGGGAGAACAAATGCACAGAAGATAGGAAGTCACAAAAGAATGACAACAGCCTTGAAGGACACCATTTACGTGATCCTAGGACTGAGTTTGTGCACAGAAGCAAAGGTCAATCAGCGAACACAGTGAAGAAGGCTACGAGCCTTCATCTGAAGACCCCCAAAGACCACCTGAAGACCACCACGGGAGAGGACTGCGCATGCGGATCGGACATTTGCATATGTTAATAAGTTCGAGGAAATCTCATGTTTATGTAAATGAATTCTCGGAAATCCTGTGAATATGTAGGATTTTATAGTATATAATCTCTGAAAGTCCACCAAATCGGTGGAGCACTTATGGTGGAGAATCCCCAGTGCTGCCCTGACGTGCGGAAACAGACTCCACAACCCGTAAGGTTGTAAAGTAGGTATGTTTATTCAGCGCTGGGCAGCACGGGGGGGGGTCATCCTGCCAAAGTCGTGCGCGCCCACGTGGTAGCTCGTCCTGGATTTATACGACAAAGTGTTACATATACATAAGGTTTCCCAATACGCCTATACATATGCATGACCTGTCCCCCCCCGCTTCGTATTAAAATTAGCCCCAAGAGGTCGTTTCCATAAACTCCTCCCAACTGCGCTTGCGCAGTGCTTCCTGGTGGTGGTCGCGGGGGTCGTGGGGATGAAGGCTGATGACTCCTCTTCGCCACCGCTAGTAACCCCTTGTTCTTGCACAGACTCAGTTGCTCCTTGGCTCTTGTCCAAATTGCAGGGTCGGTTTCAGCTGGTTCTTGAGACAAGTTTCTGTTGTTATCAGGAACTGTCCTTTGTTGTGAGACTACCAGGCTCCTCGCTTTAATCATCTTGCACAATAGTTAGATAAGCGTAGTTACGCTCTAAAGCCCCTTTTCAGCCCAGCGCTGCAATAAAGAATACCTGCTTAATAGTAACTTTGTTGCTACTGAGTTTCATTTCAGGGACTCCCTGAATACTCTGTTTCTCCCTTGGGGAGATTTGGACTGTGAGGAGAAGCATCTGTGAATTTTTGTATCAACTCTACCTTTTCTCCTGGGAGAACCAGTATATGGGGAAGACGGGGGTGTAGGAGGAATGCTGTCCCCTGTTCTTTAACCTTCCCTTTCTCCTTCAAGCTAGTTACACCAGCTTTCGAGAATTTTGAATATCCTTGGGATGTTCAAACCAGCATGCTCCTATTGCTATGTCTCCTGAATGTGTTTCAGGTCTTGTTTAGGGTTAAACAACTATTTAAAAATTACCCAGAGATCTGCCTCAAGGCAGGACAGTCATGCATGGCATGGCATGTGGGAGAATATGGGCAGGTACTTAGAGAACTTCTCACCTCCAGTGATCTGGAACTTCAGTCCTGAACAACTACAGGATCCTGATGAAGTGACAGAATCCTTGAAAAAAAAAAAAAAATGCTGTGTTTATTCCAATGAGGCACAACTCATCACACTGTGCTGGGCCCTGGCTAGTATCTGCCAAACACTGCTTGGTATTATGCAACACCCTCAGGGAGAAGAGAGGGAAAACAAACCGACAGGCACTGCAGGTACTCCAACCCTGGCGACAGGCACTGCGGCTACTCCAACCTCGGCTAAAGGCGCTGCAGCTAAAACAGGAAACCAACCTGTGCCGGTATCAGTCACCCGTATACACAAGAAGCAATATTGGAAGCGGAAGTCAGATTGTTTAGTAAGGGATGAGGATGCTCCTCCTAAGAGGGATCAGGAGAAGCAGCATACTGTCTCGACGGAGAGTAGGAGGACTGCTCTAAAGCAGGGCCATCGTGAGAAGAGAAGGAGGAAGAGGAAGAACTCATTAATGAGAGGGTAATCACCCAACCCCTATCCCTGAGTGAGCTGTGAGATATGCGAAATGATTTCAGTCGTGGTCCAGGCAAGCTCACTGTCACCTGGCTGCTCCAATGCTGGGATAACAGGGCCAGTAGCCTGGAATTAGAGGGCAGGGAAGCCAAGCAGCTGGGATCCCTTTCTAGGGAAGGGGGCATTGACAAAGCGATTGGAAAAGGGGCAAAAGCCCTCAGCCTCTGGAGGTGACTCCCGTCAGGCGTGAAGGAAAGGTATCCCTTCAAGGAAGATGTTATATGTCAGCCAGCGAACCTGATCTTCTCTTACAGTGGGAGGACCTCTGCCCCCCTGATCCCCATCAAATGTCCCTTTGACTCGGGAGGTGTGAGGAGAGAGGTTGCCAGTGAAGACTGAGGCAAAGAAGCTGTTGAGTACCTCAGCCTTCTCCTCGTCTGTTGTTACCAGCTCGCCACTTCTGCTCATCAGAGGGGGTATGCTTTCTTTAACCTTCCTTTTCTGGTTAATGTACCTATAGAAGCCCTTCTTATTATTCTTCGCATCCCTCGCCAGGTTCAGCTCCAGCCGAGCCTTGGCCTTCCTGATCCCATCCTTATACAACCGAGCAGTGTCCCTGTACTCTCCCCAAGACACCAGTCCCTTCTTCCACTGCCTGTGCGTTCTCTTCTTGCCCTTTAGTTTGACCCACAGGTCATGGCTCATCCATGCCGGCCTCTTCCCTTCCTTGCCCGATTTCCTGCACCTGGGGATCGAGAGCTCTTGTGCCCTATGGAAAGCATCCTTGAAGACCTGCCAGCTCTGTTCTGCTCCCTTGTCCCTGAGGGCCATTTCCCAGGGGTTCCTGTTGATTAACTCCTTGAAGAGCTGGAAGTTTGCTTTCCTAAAATTCAGGGTCCTGACTATACTCTTCACCTGATCCTTACCTCTCAGGACTGTGAACTCTACTAGTGTGTGATCAGTACAGCCGAGGCTGCCTCCAATCCTGACATCACCAATGAGCTCACTTGCATTGGTGACCACCAGGTCCAGTACTGCATCCCCTCTGGTAGGGCTATCTATTACCTGGCTTAGGAAGTTGTCCTCCATGCACTCCAGGAGTCTCCTAGATTGCCTACAGCTTGCTGTGCTACTTTCCCAGCAGATGTCAGGTGACTTGGGGGTCCTGGTGGACGAAAAGCTGGATATGAGCCAGCAATGTGCACTAGCAGCCCAGAAAGCCAACTGTATCCTGGCTGCATCAGAAGAGGCATGGCCAGCAGGTCGAGGGAGGTGATTCTGCTCTGCCCTCGTGAGACCCCACCTAGAGTAGTGCATCCAGCTCTGGAGCCCTCAGCACAAGAAAGATGTGGACCTTTTAGAACGGATCCAGAGGAGGGCCACAAAGATGATCAGAGGGCTGGAGCACCTCTCCTATGAAGACAGGCTGAGAGAGTTGGGGTTGTTCAGCCTGGAGAAGAGAAGATTCTGGGGAGACCTTATCGCGGCCTTTCAGTACTTAAAAGGGACATAAAAGAGGGGGAGAGACTCTTTATAAGGGCGGATAGCGATAGGACAAAGGGGTACAGTTTCAAAATGAAAGAGGGGAGATTTAAATTGGGTGTTAAGAAAAAATTCTTTACTCAGAGGGTGGTGAGGCACTGGAACAGGTTGCCCAGAGAGGTTGTGGATGCCCTGTTCCTGGCAGTGTTCAAGGCCAGATTGGACGGGACCCTGAGCAACCTGGTCTAGTGGGTGGCGTCCCTGCCCATGGCAGGGGGGCTGGAGTTAGATGATCTTTAAGGTCCCTTCCAGCCCAAGCCTTTCCATGATTTTATGATTCTATGAATATGCCTTCTCTGGTGCATCTTTCCTTTAGTGGCTCACAAAAAAGTAGTTCTTTGTGCATTTCAATATTGAAACTGAATATAGCAAATGCCATATACTGAGACATGTTAGAAACATCTGTACTTTCATCTAACTGCATAGCAAACCTCCCACACTGCGTAATTGGTTCTAATACTTGTTTCTTCAAATCTTCATCAATGCTTTCTATGTGTCTTCCAATAGCATTTACTGACAAAGGAATGCATTTTAGTTTGTCACCATACTGTTTTCTGTGTATTATTTCAGCCATTTTTACTGTGGCACGTGAACAAGTGGCATGTGGCTTTTTGTCTTTCGCTCTTAAGTAAGAAACCTCAGTAGGGGCTTCTAAATATTTATCATTAAGTTTAGAGAAATTTTGTGAAGTACTTGCTGTCCTGGTTTTGGCTGTGGTAGAGTTAATTTTCTTCCTAGTAGCTGGTATAGGGCTGTGTTTTGGATTTAGGATGAGAATTATGTTGATAACACACTGATGTTTTGGTTGTTGCTGAGTAGAGTTTACACTAGCCAAGGACTTTTCAGCTTCCCATGCTCTGCCAGGTGCACAAGAAGCTGGGAGGGGGCACAGCCAGGACAGCTGACCCAGACTGGCCAAAGGGCTATTCCATACCATATGACATCATGCTCAGTATATAAGCTGGAGGGAGTTGGCCGGGAGCGGGGGAACTGGTGCTCGGAGACTGGCTGGGCATTGGTCAGTGGGTGGTAAGCGGTTTCATCACTTGTTTTTCCTGGGTTTTGTTTCTCTCTCTCTCTCTCCTGTTGTTTTCCTTTTCATTACAATTTATTATTATTATTATTTTATTTTATTTTATTTCAATTATTAAACTGTTCTTATCTCAACCCATGAGTTTTCTTACTTTTGCTCTTCAGATTCTCTCCCCCATCCCACCAGACGGGGAGGGTGAGTGATCGGCTGTGTAGTGCTTAGTTGCCGGCTGGGGCTAAACCACGACAATTGCATATCGCGTGACTTGAAACATCGCTGAAAAAACTGTACATGTTCTGAATGCTTAGTTTTGAAATGCCTTGCTAATCATGATTTCTTCATACTATCATTAGCTAATATCTCAAGGCACAATATACACTTAGGGCAAGGTTTATTGTTGACGATAGTGGATGTAAATGCATATTTGAAATAATCTTCTTGATAATTTCAAATTTTTTTGACCAACTTCTTGTCAGATCTGATTAGGTTGTTTTTACCTAGTAATGTGGCTGACAAAGAGCTTTTGCTAGGAGTAGAAGTGTCAGCTCTGCCATTTTCTTGTTGTTTACTTGTGCTTGCATTATTAGTATTATCTTCAATCCATGGTTTCTTTGCAGGAATATTTTTAAGCCACTTTTCCATTTTGTGAGGGTTAGTTTAAGTAAAACTAGATAATATAATCAGTAAATCCACTTAACCGGGCACACGTAAACTGCAATTCATCGCAATATGCTTAAAGTGAATGAATGAGTGAGGGTGCCACTGTCAACCTCTCTGCATTGTGGAACATTCCCTCTTCCCTCAGGATACCTCGCATACTGTACATGACACATGACTGTCCAATATACAAACCAAGTGAGGGTACCAGTGTCAATCTGTATATTAAATATTAGTAAAGCTTAATTTCTTTCTTATTTTTTTAGATAAAAAATAAATAGAAGTTCTAATATTTTCTTCCTGCACCCCAATGGATTATGTTGTGCACCCCCTGGGGTGCTCACACCTCACTTTGGAGACCACAGCTCCAAATGACCCAGAGCTTATAACCACACCTTTATGTTATGATTTTATGAAAACGTGCTAGGTTGGCATTCCTTATTTCTTTAAAGGAAAGCAAATACTATATATTCCTTCTATGTTTGCACAGTATAATAGCACATAGCCCACACAGTGGGTAATTTAAATGAACAGCAGGCATTCAAATTACGCTGAAAAGGCTGTTATATTTCAAGCAGGGGACGTTTTTATTACAGTCACATTCCTGACATCCATTAGGATAAACTTTTTTCTTCTTTCTTATCTCAGACAGACAACCAGCTGTGATAAGTGGGCATCTCTGAGATACCTATGAACAGTTTATGAATACAGGTACCTGACCTTTTGATGCTGGAATATTTTGTACACAGGGAAAACTGTATTTTGTACTCAGGAGCTGTAGCATGAATGGCATGCATGAAACCTCATATATATATACGATGTGATACACAGTTCCATTCATAGCAGACAGCTACTAATGGCATTATGGAATCCACTGAGCAGGGACTTGTGTAACAGGGATTCTACAAAGTATTAACACAGCAGTAAAGGGAGGTGGCTGCTCAATGTTTTCTGTTTGTGTTTGACCTTTTAGCATGCTTTGGTCCTTGATACAGCCTTGACTGCTTCCCTCTTGCTTTAGAATGAGTCTGGCTGACTTTCCTGTAGCTATCATAGGGCTCCAACTGATGGTACCCTACATATTTAACCTATGTTTATTTTCTCACCTCATTAACTTCCTCCTTCCTCCTTCCTCCTTCTCCCTACCTTTTTTAATTTCAAGGCTACAGGAGCTGTAATTTTCTAGTGGTGCTCTCCCAGATGTACACTACTGGAAATTCTTCATCATAGAGGTGCCACCCAAATAAGGTGAACTGAAAGACTGGGAATTTTTTAGTGTCCAAATGCCAGATTCGCAAGATCTATATCACCTGAAAAGGAAAATAAGCACACTTGGGAATTCATAAAAATGCATAACTTTTAATGAATACTACTAAACACAAAGGAGTGTAGATATCTAGGCATCAAAACAGGAATGTAAACATTTTTGTTAATCTTTCTAAGTGACTCAGATTGTGTCTTCATTGCACACTGATGTGCAACATACAGATATCCAAGAGTGTTATCAATAACCTGTTATAATCCTGGAAGCAGTCTAGCCTAAGTGATTCACAGTTCCATGCAAACTAATTTTCCCTCCTCCATGCAACCAAAGACTGCTTCTACCCCCTCAACTAGCAGTGAAGATGTATCATGAGTCCAATGAGAATCGGTGGAATTTGCCTGTAAATGATCCAAATACTTTAAAATATGCCAGTCCATGAGTCCACAGCCACATTTTCATACTAAACATAAGGAACTAGTAGGCAGAACCAGTGACCGGAAAGCTCAGCATAGTCTATTCTTAGCCTTGTCACCGATAGACTAGATGACCTTGAATGCATGGCCGCATCTCCAGGCCTCAGCTTCACCCAGTGAAGGACAGTGATAACTATCCATTTGTGGATAATGATCTGACATGTATTTGGGAAAGGCTTAATACTGAAGCAAGCTCTTATTATTCATGTTTAAAGATAAGTGAAGAGCATGCAAATTCTGTCTACAATCTATTCAAGCGTAAACAGTATTTTAGAATCTGAAGACTGATACAATCAGTTACTTGGAATAATTTCAGAAGGGTAAATAACTTCTGTCTTCCTCCAAATGAATACATAAGAATGAGGAATTTCTGACAAGAAATTGTGCTTACCCAAAACTGTCCTTTCGAGGATCATTCTTCATAACTCAGCTAACATTATTTCCAAAGTGACTTTGCATTTTGTAATATCCACTTAAAAAAAAATCTTCACTTTGCATTCTCAAACACAGTGGCCTCCAAACTTTTTTGGTGACACACTGTGGTGGGATTAACATTGACTGGCCGCCAGATGCTCACCAAGCTGCTCTATTACTCCTGCTCCTCAACTGGACAAGGGGAGAAAAATACAACGAAAGGCTTGTGGGTTGAGATAAGGACAGGAAGATCACTCAGCAATTACCATCATGGCCAAAACAGACTCAAATTGGGGAAATTAATTTAATTTATTGCTAATCAAATCAGAGTAGGATAGTGAGAAATAAGAACAAATCTAAAAACACCTTCCCCCCCTTCCTTCTTCAAAGGCTCAACTTCACTCCCAACTCTTCTACCTCCTCCCTCTGAGGGGCGCAGGGGGATGGGGAATGGGAGTTGCAGTCCGTTCATTATGAGTTGTCTCTACCACTCCTTCCTCCTCGCGCTGTTCCCCTGCTCCAGCGTGGGGTCCCACCCATGGGAGACAGTCCTCCACGAACTTCTCCAACGTGAGTCCTTTCCACGGGCTGCAGTCCTTCAAGAACTGCTCCAGCATGGCTCCTTTCCATAGGGTGCAGTCCTTCAGGAACAGACTGCTCCAGTGTGGGTCCCCCACAGGGTCACAAGTCCTGCCAGCAAACCTGCTCTGGCATGGGCTCCTCTCTGTGGGGCCACAGGTCCTGCCTGAAAACCTGCTCTGGCATGGGCTCCTCTCTGTGGGGCCACAGGTCCTGCCAGATAACCTGCTCCAGCATGGGCTCTCCACAGGACCACAGCTTCCTTCAGGGCTCCTGCATGGGGTCCTCCACAGGCTGCAGGTGGATATCTGCTCCACCATGGACTTCCATGGGCTGCAGAGGGACAGCCTGCTTCACCATGGTCTTCACCATGGGCTGCAGGGGAATCTCTGCTCTGGTGCCTGGAACACCTCCCCCCCTCCTTCTTCACTGACCTTGGTGTCTGCATAGTTGTTTCTTTCACATATTCTCACTCCTCTCTCCAAGCTGCTGTTGCACAGTGTTTTTTCCCCTTTCTTAAATATGTTATCCCAGAAGCACTACCACTGTTGCTGATTGGCTCAGCTTTGGCCAGCTGTGGGTCTGTCTTGGAGCCAGCTAGAACTGGCTCTGTCTGATATGGGGGCAGCTTCTGGCTGTTTCTCACAGAAGCCACCCTTGCAGCCCACCCTCCAAAACTTTGCTACGTAAACTGAATACACACACCCCTATCAGTAAAAAAAATTTTTAACAATATATGTATATTTTAGCAATATATGTATATTTATTTATTTATAAAGTATCTGAATGTACTCCTTTACTAATATATTATGTACATTATAAAGTATTCTCAAACATAGAAATTAAAAAAGGATGAGATAAAAATGAAATAAACACTATTTTATTTTTAAAAATTTATTTATTAATGGTACAAAAAATATTTTTTTCCTGCACCTGAATGGATTGTCTTGAAAATCCCCTGGGGTACACACACCACACTTTGGAGACTTCTGCTCTAACACAAGTAATAATTAATAAATAAAACCTAAGTGTATATTTTATTTATTTGTTTGCCTGATTAAACTTTAATATAATAATTCAGAAGGCAGAAGTTAAGTCTATCATATTGTTCTTTTCCACTTTGACAATTCCACATTTTTGGCTAGCAAGTTTCCTTTAAGATCATGTATGTTGAAGGATATGCAGAGCCATTGGGAAGAGAGGCTGTCCTTGCAAAGAGGATAAATATGACTGATCTACTGGGTTCAGAAGCAAGTCCGCAGTGACAGGATGAACATGAAGCAAGGAAAATTGGTGGGAAGGAATCAGGTGTCCTTGATGCCAGGACATTTTATATAGGTCTGCAGATATGAATAAGTGTACAGTTGCCAGCAAAGGCCTTAAAAATATTAAGACATGTAATAGAGAAATATGTTTTAAGAGCAGTAGAGGGAACTGAAGGGTTATCATGACATAACGAGGAGATAAGAATATTCCTGTCAGTTACATAGAACCCCAATAAAAAATTTGCAAAGCACTAGGCAGTGAAAAGGAGTAATCTAAAATTACTGTTACCAACTGACTTTTTAATTTCCATTAATTACTCATTTGTCATATCTGAAAATAAATGCAACTGGAACTTTTTTGGCCTGACTTTGGTTGGTTGATATATGATATCTTAGAGGGGGGCAGGTTCCTGTAACATGAGGTGGCACTAAGCTATTGCCATTGCTAATAAAAGCCTTCTTATTCAAAAGAATATACAAAACAAGCGATGCACAATGCAATTGCTCACCACCCACCGACCGATGCCCAGCACGTCCCCGAGCAGCAATTGCTGCCCCCTGGCCAACTCCCCCCAGTTTATATACTGAGCATGATGTCGTATGGTATCGAATAGCCCTTTGGCCAGTCTGGGTCAGCTGTCCTGGCTGTGCCCCCTCCCAGCTTCTTGTGCACCTGGCAGAGCATGGGAAGCTGAGAAGTCCTTGACTGGTGTGAGCACTACTTAGCAACAACTAAAACATCAGTGTGTTATCCACATAATTCTCATCCTAAATCCAAAACACAGCCCTATACCAGCTACTAGGAAGAAAATTAACTCTATCCCAGCCAAAACCAGGACAGTACCTCATCCTTTTCCATGTTCTGTGTCACCAGGTCCCCTGCCCACATTTTGTTGCCTATGTAGTTACAGAAGCCCTTCTTGTTGCCTTTGATATCCCTCGCCAGATTCAGTTCCAGTAGGGCTTTGGCTTTCTGGCCCCATCCCTGCATGCTCGGACAGTACCTCTGTATTCCTCCCAAGTTTACCTGTCCCTGCTTACATCTTCTGTGTACTCCCTTTTTATGTAGAGGTTTGGCCAGGAGCTCCTTGCTCATCCACGCAGGCCTCCTGGCATTTTTGCCTGACTTCCTGCTTGTTGCTGCTCTTGAGCTTGGAGGAGGTCATTCTTGAATATTAATGAGCTTTCTTGGGCTCCTCTTCCCTCCAGGGCCTTATCCCATGGGACTTTTCCAAGCAGATCCCTGAAGAGGCCAGAGTCTGCTCTCCTCAAGTCCAGGGCTGCGATCTTGCTTTTCACCCTCCTCCCTGCCCTCAGGATCCTGAACTCCACCATCTCATTCTCACTGCAGCCAAGGTTGCCTTTGACCTTCACATTCCCAACAAGTGCCTCCTTGTTGGTGAGTATGGAAGTAGTAAATTAATTCCTCTTTTTGCTTTACTTGCATGTGCAACTTTTGCTTTTCTTATTAAATTGTCATTATCTGAATCCATGAGTCTTTTTGCTTTTTTTTGATTTTTTTTCTCACCATCTCCCAGGGTGGTACCATGTCACCACAGGACTTGTCTTTCAAGGCCCAGGATGGTGTTTTGAGCAGTGGCATGGTTTACAGGGTATGTTTCCAGCCACTGCTCTCTGTTCCAAGGAGGCTTTACTTGCATGGCTCACTTGATTGTGACACATATTTCACATTCATGGATGACCTGTGTGATGACCTCAATGATCAGGTCCACCCCTCGATCATGACCCCATCTGTAGCATCTGTATGTTGCATGTCTCCCTAGATGTCCTGATGTTTCATGGGCCCACTGGTCTACGAGTAGCTCATCCTTATGTTCCCAGTCCAGGTCCAATTGAGCCACTTCAATTTCAGGCAGCCTGTTCTACTTGCTCATTGTTCTGGTGTTCTTCAGTGGCATGGTTCTTGGGCATGTGAGTATTTAGATGATGTACTTTTACAGCAATATTTTCTACCCAGGCAGTGATGTCTTGCCACCATGTAGCAGCCCAGATGGGTTTACCTCTGCGCTGCCAGTTGGTCTGCTTCTATTGCAGTAGCCACCCCCACAGGACATTTGCCACCATCCATGAATCAGTATAGAGATGCAAAGCACAGTACCATATGGGCTAAACACAGAAAATAAAAGCAATAATAATGCTTCTGGCTCTTTTTAGCAATAAATGAGGACTTAATGAATGGGTATCTTAAGCAGCATTGAAAGCACAAAAGTCATATGATGACTATGTACCTGTCTTCTAACTGGTATGAATTTTAAACAGATGTGTATTGTTATTTATATTTCTGTATGCATGTCATGTACATTTACAGTGCTGTACAATTAATAAAGGTAATGCATTAGCAGTAAATAGGGATATTTCCTTATCCAATGTTGCTTAGTTTCTGGCTGGTGATGGTAAATGAAATTTTTTTTATGATACTCAGTAAAGCAGTTATAACTTTCACTGATCACCTAGTCTTTGTGAGCTCTGTAATAGATTAACACAGTGTATGAAAACCAGCTAAGAGCTACTGTAAATTCAGAATGGGGTTGTCCTCCTTTCTAGGGATACAAGATAAAGTGATACACTATAAAATGGACTGCATAGTTATGGGTTTTTTCTTAATTTTTTAATTTTCAAGTGCAATAAAAGCTTACATAATGTTTGAATCTTTAAGGCATTTATGTTGATATGAATTTAATTTTTTGACTACCTAAAATATCATTCCTGTGATCTGTAATTACATTTCTAATATCTGGGCTGCCTTTGCTGATAGTCAGTCCTATGTAAATGTTGAAAAAAAGGGTAATCCCAGCTTCTCCTTTTTCATTAGCATCTAAATGCTTGGTACAATAAGCATTTATGCACATTAATATTTTGACACTCATGAGTAGCACAGTTAAGATCAATGGGACTACTCATTTGGTTAATGTTATTCATCTACATTTATCATGTCACAAGTTTCTTAATCTTCCTCATCCAGAGAGGTTTCCTTCAGTCTGCCTCGATGATTATGGGATTTGGGGTGAATATTGATCAGCAAATGAAAAGACTGTTCTTAATATACTCACTTATATCCAACATATTGTGTGATGGGTGCTTATAATAAGTTAAGGAAAACAGAAATACTCTGTTTTGGTATAAAGGGTTGTAATCAGTTAGAAATTTCACAAAGCCTTTTTATTAATATTAAATATTGTTTATGGATTTGTAACACAGTGTATTAACTTTTTTTTTAGAGTTCTGTATGATTTATTGATGTTGAACCACTATTTTCTGTGTGTGTTTGTGCGTGATTTAATGAGGCATATCTCTGGAGAAAAAGGAATACAGGAGAGTTCACTGTGAGCCTTTTTTGTTCTTCACCATAAAGAACTTTTGTTCTTTTTTTATTATTATAAATGTTATCATACTTTTTGGAAATTATAATGTTAAATATTGAGCAGTGTTACACTTTTTTCTCATTTCACAGAAAACCAGGTTAAGTGTATTTTAGCTGCAAATTTTCAGTGACAATAACACTCTTCCCTGTGCACCTGGCCAGGTATTAGAGAATGAGATCAATAGTCTATCTGTCTCCTTCAGTCACCTTTATGGTGTTTGACATCTCAAAATCTAGTGGGGATTAAGCCCTGCCTTACTTCCCATGTAAATCAATAGTAAAACTCTACCTGATATTAACTATTCAGAAGCAGACCCTGGGGTTATGACTCTCACATAGGCAATGAGGCAAAAATGACTTCTTGCATCTTCCTATTCCCCAGGAATCAGGTCAAAACTTTGAAACTTTTGTTTGACGGAAATTGCTAGTCAACGGGGTCTCTAAAGACAACTGCTTTATCGTATTGAAGGTTTGAGTAACAGAGTAAGAAAGAGCCTGAGCTCAAATTTACTGAAATCAAAAGGAGAAGAAAATTGTACTATATGGGATCTGGCAATCTTTTCTCCAAACTGCAAATTTCCTCTGCAGTCCATGGGAGTGACATGCATTGCAATTTTGCAGGAACAGCTGCTTTCTTTTACTGCAAGCTGAGAGCCAGTCAGGATTTTTATTATTGCAACGATTTAATTTTTTAAAATTTATTTTTATCTTTTGTATGCAATACAATGTTACCTTGCAAAGTGATGAGCTAAAAGACCACAGTTAGCAATGCCAGCATCTCACCTATCCAAGCCACAAGGCTTGAAAATATTACAGTGCAACACACTCCCCTTGAGAACAATTGCAGTTTGAGCTTTCTCCACAGTAATGTTTCACAGAGCAACTCTGGCTGTCAGGTGAGATTAAAACACATTAGATAAAGAGCCATCTTTGTAACCCCAATGGAGTCATGAGGTAGTCTGGAGTCACTTCAACATAAATGGGAACCTGAATTGTGATTTGTAAAAATAGAGCAAATAATTTGATTATTATATTTTTCAAAATAATATGTAGTAGTGAATTACTAATTATCTACTTATTTGTAGCTTTTAAAGTTCAAAACAGTGTGCAGACATTAAAAATACCATGAAAATTTTATGCTTCATTTACAAAATGCTGGACACTGCCTAAGATTCAAATGCAGCACACAAATGCAAAATACAGCCTTTATGATAACCTCTCCTGTAGCCACAGTTACATCATAGTCACAAAGTAAAATTCCAGTTACTGCACCAAGTATAAGGCATTAACAAATCCACTGCTGTCCATCAGCTGTCCTGAAAAAACACTCAATAATAATCTCTTCCTACACATCTGTTGGACAAAATGGAAATTATTTCTAGAGAAAATTCTAGTAAATCTTTCTGGAAAAAAAAAAATCCAAGATTTTTCTAAAATCCTATGTACTGCTGATTAAGTTAACTCATTAGCACAGTTTTGAGCACAACTCGGAAATACAGTATGAGAAGATAACATGGTATTATATAGATTGAGGGCAACTACTAGCCTGGTTTTTAGGGTAGTTGTAAGGAAGACCTAGAGTTCTTTATGAAATCACATAGCTAAAACAATAACTTTCCAAGTATGCAAGAGAAAATGGATGTATTTTAGTCAGGGTGTGGTTTTTCAAGAGCATTCCAGAGAAACAGAGAGAAACAGGAAAAAAACCAACCAAGTAAAGACAAAACTGAGTTTGGTTCTTGCTGTCTACTGGCTCCTCTTTGTCAAGATTGTGTTTTGCCTTGCAAAGAAATAATCCTTACAACTGAACAAGTGTTTTCCATCTCAAACTTTTACAGGGAAACCGAAGACCATGGATTGAATTGTGACTCAGAAGCTGTACTTTCAGTGCACATACAGGTTGGTGACAAATGTGCACTCAAGCTTTAGACAGGTCATATTTTGCTAAATAAGGAAGTCTCTTGTTCCTTGAATGCTCTCTCGAACTCAGGATACAGTACAGAAACATAATAATCACATAGTTTGCATAAGACACTTCACTGTGATGGAAGTTTTTAATAGAAACAGTCTCCTGGGGCTTTGTGCCCTTGCCCTCTGCAGCTTCCCTTCCACTTGGCAACACATGAGGCATACTGGTACATATTTTGGAGTTTCACAGCAGAAGCCCTTGGTAACCCTGAGGGAGGGGTAATTCTTCAGCGGGAACACCAAAACTAGGCCAGGGTTATGTGAAACATTGATAAAACAGTATTGCACAGTAGTATGAAGAAGTCAGATGTTGTCTTTACTACCTCTGTTGTCCTGCAAACCAAATAAATACTTCTGAGAGGCATTAGAGTGCAAATCCAACTGTATAGGCTTTGTCTGCGGGGTTACAGACACTGTCTTATCGGCCTAACGTAGCATTCAGCATTCAGAGCAGTACAACCTCCCCACAGCTTAGGGTAAGAATTTTCTTACGTTTCTTTGCAACAACTGGCTTCTATAGTACTGGCCTGGATTTAGGCCTGTGCAATTCACTGTTGGGACTGTGTGTGAATAATTTGTATTAATTATTGTGTGAGGCACGCCTGGGATTTCAAAAGTCTGCATAAGTCTGGTGCACCCAAACAATTGCATTGAATGCAATGGCATTGCAAGACTGTTGCTAGGGATAGAAACTACCATTAAGCAGAGATAAGAAGGGAAATCCGATACAAGTATGCCTTATGGTATACTACAGTGCAGTGACACAGCATTGTACTTATACCCAGAAAAATCTCACCATGATTTCAATGCGAAGAGAGCCCAGGTAAAGGTTGCAGAACTGGAACTTGTAAATACATGACAAACCCTCCCATTATCTGGCATCATAGATAAGTAACTGTAGGAAGACTGACTCCAGGGACATCTAGATCAAGAAAGAAGCAGGTGGATGTTGACACCATAGGACTATAGTTGCTTTTCAAAACAGTAATATGTGTGTGTTAGGTAGTGATTGGTCAAATCATTTTCTATCTGAATGCTTGAAAAGTATAAGAACCATGTGTAAAACCTCATTTGGTGTGCCTCAATTTGAATGGGGCACCTCATGCGCACGAATAATGAATGACTCTTGTAATTCTATACTTTGCGTCTTAGTTTCTCTCCTTGGTTGCATGGGCCAGTTGCGAAATTTTCGTGACAACTGTCTTTATCTCAACCCATGAGTTTTCTCACTTTTACCCTTCCGATTCTCTCCCCCATCCCACTGTGGGGGGAGTGAGCAAGCGGCTGTGTGGTGCTTAGTTGCTGGCTGGGGTTAAACCATGACATTTGTTAAAGAAAGATTTCATTTCCTTGGAAATGCAAGGAAAGAATTACAAGGCGCTATACTAATATTGAAGTAAACTGAATTTTGGAAAGAAGTGGTATTTAAAAAGGATATATTCGTAAAAGTTTGAACATCCATCGTATTGGAATACAATTCAAGAACTAAAACCTCCTAGACCTGTAATGCAAGTTGAATGAGCAAAAATTGTAGCAAATTATAACTCTAAAGCTCATCAAGTACTTTTATTTTTAAAGGCAAATAAAAAGCCTCATTCCCAATGAGGACACACTCAATGAGCACTTAGATCTGTATCTTTGGATATTACTGTTGTTGCCTAATGCTGAGAGGAGTGCAAGGCTTGTGAGGTCCCTGGAGGTGTCTGAGGAGGTTTCTGGGTCCCCAGCACCCTTGGGCTGTGTGGAGATACCGGCCGGCAGGTTGACAGGTCTCAGAAGAGAGGCAGGCAAGAGTTGAATGTTGTCGGCAGTCCCCGCGGACAATTCAAATCGCGGGAAGCTGCATATAACCGGCCCCTAGGAAGCGCCAGTGACCAGGATGTGCAAACAGGGAGTGTCGTGGGTTGGGAGCGGCGTCGGCAGTTTGCAGGAAAGCTCGTGTGAGAAGGGAGGTGCACTCTGCCAGTTGTCGGGCTGCTGCCTGCTCTGCTCACCTGCAGGCTTAGGCTGCAGCCCTGACGGTCGCCCTGGCAAGCTGGTGGCTGTGCAAGCCTACCTGGAAGCTTGAGGTCCTTCTAGAATTCGAAGGACGGCATCTTTCAAAAGAATTACCAATTTATAAGTAAGTAAGTGGGCCATTTTTTTCTGAGAACTACAAGGATACTGTGACCTGCTGAGAGAAAATGTTGTCTACCCACCGCAACTGCAAGGCTGAGGCTGAAACCCAAACAGCCTACCTATGCTGACGTCTCCACCCAAACAGAACTCCTAAGGACTGAAACAGCTGTCCAGACCTTAGGTTGCTGTCTTGTGTTTATGTGGCAAGGTTGGGGGGGGGACGACAACTCCAAAAGTGGCTTCGCTGAGAAGACGGCAAAAGCTGGCCCATGTCGGACAGAGCCAGTTCCAGCTGGCTCAAAGACGGACCCACCGCTGGCCAAAGCTGAGCTAATCAGTGAATATTCAATAATCAATAACATATTTAAGAAGGGGAAAAAACACTGTGCGACAGCAGCTGGGAGAGAGGAGCAAGAATATGTGAGAGAAAACAACTTATGCAGACACCAATGTCAGTGAAGAAGGAGGGGGAGGGGGTGCTCTAGGCACTGGAGCAGAGATTACCCTGAAGCCCATGGTGAAGACCATGGTGACGCAGGCTGTCCTCCTGCAGCCCATGGAGGTCCATGGTGGAGCAGATATCCACCCTGCAGCCTGTGGAGGACCCCACACCGGATCCCTGAAGGAAGCTGTGGCCCTGTGGAGAGCCCATGCTGGAGCCGTCTGCTCCTGAAGGACTGCACCCCATGGAAGGGACCCATGCTGGAGCAGTTCTTGAAGAACTGCAGCCCATGTGAAGGACCCACATTGGAGAAGGTCGTGAAGGACTGTCTCCCGTGGGTGGAACCCCATGCTGGAGCAGGGGAAGAGCATGAGGAGGAAGGGGAGGCAGAGACAAAGCTTTATGAACTGATCGCAACCCCCATTCCCCATCCCCCTGCGCTGCTTGGGGGGAGGAGATAGAGAAGTCGGGAGTGAAGTTGAGCCTAGGAAGAAGGGAGGGGTAGGGGGAACGTGTTTTTAGATTTGATTTTAGTTCTCATTATCCTACTCTGATTGGATTGGTAATAAATTAAATTAATTTCCCCAATTTGAGTCTGTTTTGGCCATGATGGTAATTGCTGAGTGATCTCCCTGTCCTTATTTCATCCCACAAGCCTTTCGTCGTATTTTTCTCCCCTTGTCCAGTTTAGGAGCGGGAGTAATAGAGTGCCTTAGTGGCCACCTGGCAGCCAGCGAAGGTCAACACACCACAGTTGCATGGAGCTCTAGCACCTGGAAGTCCCCCTAGCACCTGAAGGCAGCAGTGGATATCATAGCTGGAACTACGCCCAGCTAGAAGAACTCTTCAGAAAAGTAGCTATGTTCCAAGGGGAGCTCAAGAGGCAGCACAGTATCCAGAATGTGAGCGGGATATCGATGCATGTATTGTGCGTTGTCTCAGGCTGAGCAACAGCCCTGCCTTAAGGACATGAAAAGTCATGGCAGTCAATTGCCAGTGACTAGAAAAAAGAAAACATCATGCCCATTTTTAAAAAGGGTAAAAAGGAGGACCCTGGGAACTACCGACCAGTCAGTCTCCCCTCCGTGCCTGGTAGGATCATGGAACAGATCCTCCTGGAAGCTATGTCAAAACATATGGAAGACAAGGAGGCAGTGGAGAGATGAGCATAGAGCCCTGTATTTAATGACTCTACTCAGCTATGGCTATATGTGTTGTGATCTTAAAGAAACTATGATACCCCTGCTACTGGGTTATAAAAAATATCATCCCCCAACACCTTCCCTTGGAGATTCATGAAGAGATCCTGTACTTAAATTTCTTTTTTCAGGTGGGGGTTCAAGCATCCCCAGCTGGACCCAACTTGTAGTCTACAAAAAGATACCATTTCTGAGTGTTTCTAGAAGCTGCTTTAAAAAGAAACAGCTGAAGGAGAGATTAGATTTTTTCTTTAGGCTTTAAAAAAAAATCACCATTAAGGATGGAAAAAGTATGTATTTGCTTTCTTTATGTTTGCTCATAAACCCCAAGAAAACTATTTTACTCTGCTATCAAAAAAAACAGAAAAAAGTATCATCCTATCATCTCATCTGCTTCAGGTGAGTGAAATTTTGAGGGGCTGTGTTAGACTAAAGCTATTTTTATAGCATATTTTTAGTTCTTGATTTCTACTGTATTTTTGCAAACAAATTTTAGACATAAGGGACCAATTTCTCAGCTAATATAAATGAGCACGGCCCCACTGACTTGAATGGGTCTATGTTGGTCCCACTCGGGATTAGCCTAACTGTAGGCTTTATAAGCTTTCTAAAGTTAAAGGAACAGGCTTGTTCCATATTTAGCTGCTGAAATAAAAGACGAAGTATGCACACAGATTAATGCAAACTACAGCTTTAAATGAAAAACTACTAAATATTTGTATGACTTAAATATTAATTGTAAAAATGTACTACATTTGGTGAGATAGCCAGAAAATTACAGCCTATATACATACATATACATATTCCACAATTGTTCGGTAGGTGGCAGTTAAAAGCTTAGATAAGCTTTGCAGTCGCCATTTAGGCAGTAGAACCTGGAGTCAGTCCATCCGTAAAAGCAGAAAGTGAGAGAGAGGCTACAATCAAGCAAACAAAAGCAGTAAACACGGCCCAGGCACTTGGGGAGAAAGCAGGAGAGGAGCAGAGCTGCAAGAGCGCAAGCCTCAGCACACAGCAGACAAAAGCCACCACAGTACGCAAGGGAAAGTAGATGATGGAGCTACAGCCCCTTGATTAAAACACGGACACCTTTCTGGTGGAGAAAACCCACAGCAGAGAGGGCGAACAGTTGATGCAATGACAGGCAGAAAGTGAAGAGCATTCGGAGCCTTCTGTTCCTTCACCGGTAAATTTTTTCCATCATTTTTCTACATCGCCTCATATAACAAACATAGCATTGCATTGATATTAGAGGTCTTTATTTCCTTTGGCCAAAATCCACAATCCTCACTCTGGCAAAATTCCCACTGAAGTCAATAGAGTTTTGCATGAATTATGACTGCAAGATTTGATCTAATTGTATATGTAGAGAACATAGCATGTTATAAGTTGGGCTGGAAAGGAAGCCAGAAGCTGGCCGTATCCATACTGACCAGATAGCAACATTATTTTTCAGTGTGCTTGGATGCTAGTAATGGCTTTATAACGTTTCTTTTAACTGCCTTTCATTAAAAAATGGATTGATGTGGTGCTCGAGGACATGGTATAGATGGACTTGGCAGTGATAGGTTAACGGTTGGACTCGATGATCTTAAGGGTCTTTTCCAACCTTGATGATTCTATGATTCCATGATTCTATGAAAACTCTATGTGCTAAATTTTGCCCTAATTTATACCACTGCCATTGCAGTGGTTTAAGGAAAAGCTGCATTTTTTAAATGAAAGCTACAATTTACCTTATGTGATGAAAGAATATACAAGTGTTAAGTCTGAATAAAATAACATCAGGTGTTGCTTTCTTTGAAACAAATATAACTTTGCAGTATTCCACTCACAGATGGGCAATATGTTATTTATTCAGTAGCTTGTGTCACTCTCAATTAAAAGAAAGTATAAATCACAAAGGGCCATTCTGTGTGAGTGTCTGTGAGTGACATTAATTCAGAGCTGATAATACTTCCTCTCTTGCTATGTTCTCCATAAACTGTGGGATGTTCTATATGCTGCAGCACTCAGTCACAGCCAGGTAAGCTCAGAATGGAGCACCAAGATTTTATGTAATGTCTTTAAAGTATTTTTGAAATGTGCTGGGTTTGTGAGTGCTTAATTGTACATGAATATGTATATGCCTATTTATAAATGCACATAGTGTAGTCATGTGTCACATATTCTTCCATATAAATGAAGTCTTTAAAACTGATTGTTGTTATACCTTTGCCAGGGCTTACAGTTTATTATGTCTAGAATGTTTTCAGACCCCAAGTTTTATAATTCTGGGCCAGATGGCTATTTTGGCTTGGGATTTGTTTGGGTATTTTTTTCATTTCTGACTGATATACTTCAGTCATTTTTCAGGAGCTGCCCTCCAGGAAATCCAGCTGTACTTACTATACTCAGTAGTGCCCAGTTCTTGTGGAATGGCATCTGTGCCATCATTCAGGAACTATGAAATGCAATATCCCTCCAGGTTCCATGTTATCTCTTGCACTGCACACTGCATTTGTGGGGGTTTTGCATGAATAACTGTCCAAACAGAAAAGGTTCAAATACACAGCTGCAAAACAATGTCCCCATGTTACTGAACGTCTGGGGCAATAATTGCAATGTACAGCTATTTATCTTCATTCCTGAGAAGACAGAAGAATGACTGGGTATAAGTGGGTTGCGAATACATTTACACTGGAAGGTTTCAAACCATTAGAGAGGCAAGGCTCTGGAATTATCTTCTCATTGAAGTAACAGAAACAAAAGGCTTTAAATGTGGTTTGTGTTTTTTTTTTCAGTTGGAACTTGATTGGTTTATAGAATCATAGAATTGTTTAGGTTGGAAAAGACCTTTAAGATCATTGAGTCCAACCATTAACCTAGCACTGCCAAGTCCACCACTAAACCATGTCTTTTAAATACCTCCAGGGATGGAGACTCAACCACTTCCCGGGGCAGCCTGTTCCAGTGCCTGACTACCCTTTCGGTGAAGAAGTTTTTCCTAATATCCAATCTAAACCTCCCCTGGTGCAACCTGAGGGCATTTCCTCTAGTCCTATGACTTGCTACTTGGGAGAAGAGACCAACACCCATCTCACTACAACCTCCTTTCAGGTAGTTGTAGAGAGCAATAAGGTCTCCCCTCAGCCTCCTCTTCTCCAGACTAAACAACCCCAGCTCCCTCAGCCGCTCCTCATAAGACTTGGTCTCTAGACCCTTCACCAGCTTTGTTGCTCTTCTTTGGACATGCTCTAGTACCTCAATGTCCTTCTTGTAGTGAGGGGCCCAAAACTGAACACAGTACTCAAGGTGAGGCCTCACCAGTGCTGAGTACAGGGGCACTATCACCTCCCTGGTCCTGCTGGCCACACTGTTCCTGATACAAGCCAGGATGCTATTGGCCTTCTTGGCCACCTGACCACACTACCAGCTCATATTCAGCCAGCTGTTGAGCAGCACACCCAGGTCCTTTTCTGCCAGGCAGCTCTCCAGCCACTCTTCCCCAAGCCTGTAGCATTGCATGGGGTTATTGTGACCCAGGTGCATGACCCGGCACTTAGCCTTGCTGAACCTCATACAGTTGGCCTTGGCCCATCAATCCAGCCTGTCCAGATCCCTCTGTAGAGCCTTCCTACCCTCCAGCAGATCAACACTCCCACCCAAATTGGTGTCATCTGCAAACTTACTGAGGGTGCACTCAATCATTGATAAAGATATTGAACAGAACTGGCCCCAATACCAAGCCCTGGGGAACACCACTCGTGACCGGCCGCCAACTGGATTTGACTCCATTCACCACTACTCTTTGGGCCCGGCCATCCAGCCAGTTTTTAACCCAGCTCAGAGTATGCCCTTATCCAAGCCATGAGCATCCAGTTTCTGCAGGAGAATGCTGTGGGAAACGGTGTCAAAGGCTTTACTAAAGTCCAGGTAGACAACATCCACAGCCTCTCCCTCATCCACTAAGCGGGTCACCTTGTCATAGAAGTAGATCAGGTTAGTCAAGCAGGACCTGCCTTTCCTAAACCCATGCTGAATGGCCCTGATCCCCTGGTTGTCCTAAATGTGCCACGTGATGGCACTCAGGATGATCTGCTCCATAACCTTCCCCGGCACCGAGGTCAGGCTGACAGGCCTGTAGTTCCCCGGATCCTCCTTCCGGCCCTTCTTGTAGATGGGCGTCACATTTGCTAACCTCCAGTCAACTGGGACCTCCCCAGTTAGCCAGGACTGCTGATAGATGATGGAAAGTGGCTTGGTGAGCACTTCTGCCAGCTCCCTCAGTACCCTTGGGTGGATCCCATCCGGCCCCATAGACTTGTGTGTGTGTCTGAGTGGTGTCGCAGGTCGCTAACCATTTCCCCTTGGATTATGGGGGCTTCATCCTGCTCCCCGTCCCTGTCTTCCAGCTCAGGGGGCTGGGTACCCCGAGTACAACTGGTCTGACTATTAAAGACTGAGGCAAAGAAGGTATTAAGTACCTCAGCCTTCTCCTCATCCTTTGTCACTATGTTTCCCCCCGCATCCAATAAAGGATGGAGATTCTCCTTAGCTCTCCTTTTTGTTGTTAAGGTGTTTATAGAAACATTTTTTGTTGTCTTTTATGGCAGTAGCCAGATTAAGTTCTAGTTGGGCTTTGGCCCTTCTAATCTTCTCCCTGCATAACCTCACGACATCCTTGTAGTCCTCCTGAGTTGCCTGCCCCTCCTTCCAAAGGTCATAAACTCTTTTTTTTTTTTCCTGAGTTCCAGCCAAAGCTCTCTGTTCAGCCAGGCCAGTCTTCTTCCTTGCTGGCTCGTCTTTCAGCATATGGGGACGGCCTGCTCCTGGGCCTTTAAGATTTCCTTCTTGAAGAATGTCCAGCCTTCCTGGACTCCTTTGCCCTTCAGGACTGCTTCCCCAGGGACTCTGCCAACCAGGCCCCTTAATCGAGGGGGTTAATAGGGTCTGCCCTCTGGAAGTCCAAGGTAACAGTTCTGCTAAACCCCCCTCCTTACTTCTTCAAGAATCAAAAACTCTGTCATTTCATGATCGCTATGCCCAAGATGGCCTCCAACCATCACATCACCCACAAGTCCTTCTCTGTTCGCAAACAACAGGTCCAGCAGGGCGCCTTCCCAGGTTGGCTCCCTCACCAGCTGTGTCAGGAAGTTACCTTCCACACACTCCAGGAACCTCCTAGGCTGTTTCCTCTCCACTGTATTGTATTTCCAGCAGGCATCTGGTAAGTTGAAGTCCCCCATGAGAACAAAGGCTAGTGATCGTGAGACTTCTCCCAGCTGCTTATAGAATATTTTGTCTGCCTCTTCATCCTGGTTGGGTGGTCTATAACAGACTCCCACCATGATATCTGCCTTGTTGGCCATCCCCCTGATTCTTACCCCATAAACACTCAACCCTTTCATCACCATCGTCAAGCTCTAGACAGCCAAAACACTCCCTAACGTACAGGGCTACCCCACCGCCTCTCCTTCCTTGCCTGTCCCTTCTGAAGGGTTTATAGCCATCCATTGCAGCACTCCAGTTGTGCGAGTCATCCCACCATGTTTCTGTGATGGCAACTATGTCATAGTTTTCCAGCTGCACAACGGCTTCCAACTCCTCTTGTTTGTTGCCCATGTTGCGTGCATTGGTGTAGATGCACTTCAGTTGGGCTATTGATCCTGCCACCTTTTTTGGGGGAGAATCCCTAATACCTATGTTACTGTTCTCAGGTGCTTCCATGACTGTTGTGTCTTTGCTGCCATGTGGATCTCCATCCCCTACCTCCACTGAGATGGCAGATCGAAGGACCTCGCTAGGTCCCTTATGGAAGGGATTTTGTGAAATGGTTGCCTTCAATGTTGTTGCTGCCTGTGCCAGTTAGATTAAGGCTATGGCTTTCCATGCTGCACTAACATTTTATTTTTCTGTTCAAGCATACCCTGATTTTGTTATCCTTCTTGTCCAGGACATCCTATTCCATTCTAATTCTGATGTTCGAGTAAGTTGAAAACACCTCTTCTGGTTGGGCTTTCAGTCTTTTTAGTCTTCCTTTTCTTGCCTATGTACTTACAGAAGCCCTTCCTGTTGTCTTTGACATCCCTGGACAGAGTCAATTCCATTTGGGCATTAGCTTTCCTATCTTCGTCCCTGGATGCTTGGAAAATGTTTCTCTGTTCCTCCTAGGTTACCCATCCTTGCTTCTGCCCTCTGTATGCTTCTGGTTTGTGTTTGAGTTTGGCCAGGAACTCCTTGTTTATCGACGCAGGCCTCCTGGCATTTTTGCTTGACTTTTTGTTTGTTGGGATGGAACTCTCCTAAGCTTGGAGAAGGTGATCCTTGAATATCAGCCAGCTTTTTTGGGCCCCTCTTCCCTCGAGGGCCTTATCATAGAATAGAATCATAGAATGGTTTGGGTTGGAAGGGACCTTGAAAGACCATCTAGTCCAACCCCCCTGCCATGGGCAGGGACATCTTTCACTACATCAGGTTGCTCAAAGCCCCATCCAACCTGGCCTTGAACACTTCCAGGGAGGGGGCATCCACAACTTCTCTGGGCAGGCAGCCTGTTCCAGTGTCTCACAACCCTCATAGTGAAGAATTTCTTCCTAATATCTAATCTAAATCTATCCTCTCCGTCTTTCTTATATATATATTTATATAATCCTTTATATATTGAAAGGCCGCAATAAGGTCTCCCCCGAGCCTTCTCTTCTCCAGGCTGAACAACCCCAACTCTCTCAGCCTTTCCTCATAGGAGAGGTGCTCCAGCCCTCTGATCATCTTCGTGGCCCTCCTCTGGACCCGCTCCAACAGGTCCGTGCATTGCTGGAGGCCCCAGGGCTGGATGCAGTACTCCAGGTGGGGTCTCACCAGAGCGGAGTAGAGGGGGAGAATCACCTCCCTCGACCTGCTGGCCACGCTTCTTTTTACGCGGCCCAGGATACGGTTGGCCTTCTGGGCTGCGAGCGCACATTGCCGGCTCACGTCCGATTTTTCACCCACCAGCATCCCCAAGTCCTTCTCTGCAGGGCTGCTCTCAATCCACTCATCCCCCAGTCTGTACTGATATTGGGGATTGCCTCGACCCAGGTGCAGGACCTTGCACAGGGCCTTGTTGAACCTCATGAGGTTCACATGGGCCCACTCCTCAAGCCTGTGAAGGTCCCTCTGGATGGCATCCCTTCCCTCTAGCCAATCATCAACTGCACCACTCAGCTTGCACCCGAAGAGTCTCATAGACTGCTTGCAGCTGGCTGTGCCACTTTTCCAGCAGATGTCAAGATGGTTGAAGTCCCCTAGCAGGATCAGGGCCTGCTAGTGTGATGCTTCCTGTAGTTTAAGAAGGCTTCATCAACATCCTCCCCTTGATCAAGTGGCCTGTAGTAAACACCAACCACAAGGTTTCCTTTGTTGGCTTGGTCTCTAATTTTCACCCATAAGCTCTCGACCTGTTTGTTGCTGTTTTTCAAAGACAGTTCTGTGCAATCAATCCGTTTTTTTACATAGAGGGCACCCCCCCCCCCCTTTCTTTCCTTGACTGCCCCTCCTGAACAGTTTATAGCCATCATTTGCAGTGCTCCAATCATGTGATTCATCCCACCAAGTTTCAGTGATAGTGATCACATCATAGCTTTCCAGCTGAACAGTGGCTTCCACCTCCTCCTGCTTGTTACTTATTCTGCGTGCATTGGTATAGAGACACTTCAGTTGGACTGTCGACTGTCTCACCTTTTTGGTGGAACCTTTTTGGAGGGTTGGGGGGCATTTCTCACTCCTGTGGTAGGTGCGCTCATCCACCCTGTTGCTTGTGAGTACACAAGTGTCACGGCTTTGGATCCCACCCCCCAAGTTCATTAGTGTGTTTTACACTAGCAATTCACTAAGTCAACCAATCTGCCAGCAAAGATTTTCCTTCCTCTTCTAGATAGGTGGATCCCATTTCTTCCCAACAGGCTGTATTCATTGAAGAACATCCTGTGATCATAGAAGCCAAAGCCCTGGCGATGACACCAGCCATGAAGCCAAGTGTTGATCTGCATGATGAGTTGACTTCTGCCCACACCCCTATCCCTGACTGGCAAGACAGAGAAGATCACTTGGACCCTGTCCCCTTCACTTGTGCCCCTGGGGCTCTGAAGTTCTGCTTGATCTTGCACAGGTTTTTGCTTTACCATGTCATTGGTGCCCACGTGGAAAAGAAGTAGAGGATAGTAGTCTGTGCTTTTTACCAGTTGTGGCAGTGTCTCTGTGACATTCTGTATCTTGACTCCTGGCAAGCAACAAACTTCCCTTCTCAGCAGTCACCCACTACTAGCACTCACCACTTCCTTTTGCAGCTTTTAGTGTGCGCAACTGGTGTGGTTTCTCCCTGTGAGTCTTGCTCATTGGCTTCATCCACTGCCAAGACTTCATGTCTGTTGCTGGTTAGTACATACAAGGAAATGGGGGGGAAGTGATATCATGTTGCCACGAGTTACCAGAGACCATGGTGCCTCATTCTCTAAGGTGCTGTCTGTTCGCTGTTCACTCTCCCTAATACAGCATAACTTGCTGACTTCCTCCTGCAGCTCCTTTACCTGCTGTCTGACTCCACCAGAGCACACCTCCCACAGCTGGAGCTTCCACCCTTCTCCACCCAGGAGTGCGGGATACAGACTTTGCAGCCCTCCACCTAGACAGCAGCTTCCCTGATTAGGAAGCTCTGTCTGGGTGGCTGTCTCCACTCATCCCAGGCTAGCCTGGCCAGGTAGTTGATTCCTGTCTGCTGCAGAGCGCAGCCCTTGTGCCTGGTCTTTACCACCATGCTTCTGATGATCTCAAAGCACTGCCTAATAAGCCCTTCTAATTCCCTGGAGACCTCAAGCTGCTGGGTAGGTTTGCACAGCCACCAGCTAGCTGGGGTGACGGTCGGGGCTGCAGCCTAAGCCTGCAGGTGAACAGAGCAGGAAGCATCCTGACAACTGGTAGAGTGCGCCACCCTTCTCACATGCCCTGCCATGCAAACTGCTGCTGTGCAAACTGCCAATGCCGCTCCCCTCAGATTCCACTCCCTGTTTGCACGCCCTGTTCGCAGCGCTCCTTGTCGCTGGCGCTCACTAGGGGCTGGTTATATGTGGCTTCCCACTCTTTGAACAGGCCTCTGGGACAGTCGTCCCTACACAACTCTCACCTGTCTTTCTCATGAGACCTGTTGCATGCCAGCTGATCCTTCTACAGACACAGCCAAAGGGTGCCGGGGGCCCAGAAACCTCCTCAGACACCCCCTGGGGACCTCACAAGCCTCTCACTCTTCTCAGCACGTGGCAACAACTACTACTGCTGCTGCTGCTTGTGTCAACTTCCCTGACACTCATGGGACTATACCAAGCAGATCCCTGAAGAGGCCAAAGTTTGCTCTCTTCAAGTCCAGGTTTATGAACTTTTACCCTCCTCCTTCCCCTCAGGATCCTTAACTCCACCATCTCATGGTCACTGCAGCCAAGACTGCCTTTGACATTCATATTCCCAATGAGCTCCTCCTTGTTGGTCAGTAGGAGGTCCAGCAGAGCACCTCTTCTCATTGGCTCCTCAATCACTTAGAGGAGGAAGTTGTCACCAATGCACTCCAGGAACCTCCTGGATTGCTTATGCTTGACTGTGTTGTCCCTCCAGCAGATATCGGGGTGGTTGAAGTTCCCCATGAGGACCAGGGCCTGTGAATGCAAGGCTGCTCCTATCTGTCTGTAGAGGGCCTCATCCATATGTTCTTCCTGGTCAGGTGGCCTATAAGCAGACACCCACTGCAATGTCACTCATCCTAGTTTTTTCTTTAATCCTTACCCATAAGGTCTCAGTTGGCTCCTCATACATCCCCAGGAAGAGCTCCATGCATTCCAACTGCTCTCTCACGTAAAGGGCAACTCCCCATCCTTCAGATATATATTCTCCAGATATATTTATATCCTCCTGATATAAGCTGATACTGCTGTTTCTAAATCTGTTACTAGGATTGGTTCTAGTTTCCTTTGAGGTTCACCTGATGTTTTGATTTTGTGCTAACCAACACATCTATCCATGTAAAGATCCTACCATCATCTGTGAAAAAGCAGAGAGCTATACTTTCATTGTAATGGATTGTGTGCTATTCCCTCAGACTTAGCTTACTTTAAAAAAATGCTATAAAAATTATTTTGGTTCAAAGATGCCTTAACACAATGACCACCTTCAATTTTGTGTTAAATTTTCCTCTGCTTTCTCTTTTACTTGCTTTTTTGTCATTTTAATTTAAGAGGACACCACAACATTGAATTGCTTTTAATTTGCATTGTATCTCAGTGACTAACCTGTAATAAGTAATGAGCTGCATTTGAATGTTCCAGCTCCCAGGTTGCATGTGAGAATCAGGCCATTTGTGCACTTAAATTGAAACAGTATTTACTGTGAAAGATTTGACTCAGTATATAGGACTAGTTCCAAATCTTTGTTATTTTTCCCTTAACACTTTTTATTAGTAGGCCTAATTGAGCAAGCATGACCATTACATACTAGAAGAAAAATGGCAGTTTTGTGAAATATGAATACATACTATTAGAAATATTAGTTTTCTCTCTTTCAAATGAACAATTTAGTTAAAGGTACCAGAAAAAAATAATCTTGGACAATTTATTCTGTTGGTTATTTTTTAGTTTCAGCCCAAACAAATGTCTTTAAGTATCAGCTAACAGATCTTTTCACCACATTTTCTGTTGTTATAGAAGATATACACTAAATTCTCTTATCTTAATGCTGCAAAGGTGGTGAATAAGACTGTCGTGGTTTAACCCCAGCCAGCAACTATGCACCACACAGCCGCTCGCTTACTCCCCTCCAGTGGGATGGGGGAGAGAATCAGAAGAGTAAAAGTGAGAAAACTCATGGGTTGAGATAAAGACAGTTTAATAGGTAAAGCAAAAGCTGTGTGCGCAAGCAAAGCAAAGCAAGGAATTCATTCACTGCTTCCCATCGGCAGGCAGGTGTTCAGCCATCCCCAGGAAAGCAGGGCTCCATCACGCATAATGGTTACTTGGGAAGACAAATGCCATCACTCCGAATGTTCCCCCCTTCCTTCTTCTTCCCCCAGCTTATATACTGAGCATGATGTCATATGGTATGGAATAGCCCTTTGGCCAGTCTGGGTCAGCTGTCCTAGCTATGCTCCCTCCCAGCTTCTTGTGCACCTGGCAGAGCATGGGAAGCTGAAAAGTCCTTGACTAGTGTAAACTCTGCTCAGCAAGAACCAAAACATCAGTGTGTTATCAATCAACATTATTCTCATCCTAAATCCAAAACACAGCCCTATACCAGCTACTAGGAAGAAAATTAACTCTATCCCAGATGAAACCAGGACAGTATCCACCCCTTATTACATACCATTTACATCGTGCTCAGGTCCCACATTATCCAATACATCCTCATTAACCACCACTCCACATATTCTATGGACCACCCCTGTGAAATGTCTGTGAAATGGCTGTAAAATGTCCTTAAACATCCACAAATGTCCACATAATGTCCACTGAGTTCTTTTAGTCCATGACTTTGGGCTCCATCTGTGATGGTGGTCACTCAGGACAGGAGAGGTGGTGTGTTGTGTGGAGTTATTGGGCACCAAAGCCAGCTCAGGTCAGGTCACTGCTGCACTTGCACTGCTTCTTGTAAGGCTTCTCCTCCATTGGTTCAGGTGGTTCCTGCTATAGTAATTCCCATAACATGCAACTCAAATCCCGGGTTACAACAATTGAAAGGTATTTCCATTACAGTCTCCACCCCTGGCCCCTTTGGACCACACCATTGGGTTTAACACTGCAATGGACTCCTCCCCTTGCCCCTGCTCTGGCTTGGACTTATCCACAGACTGCAGTCCCTTAGGGGTTTACCTGCTCCAAGTGGAGCCTTCTCTATGAGCCACAGTCTCTCCAGGGGTATACCTGCCGTGGCATAGACTTATCCACAGCCACAGTCACTTAGAGGTGCACCTGTTCCAGCATGGCCTTCTCCATGGGCCACAATGCTTTCAGAGATATACCTGCTCCAGTGGGGACTTGCCCACAGCCACAGCCTCTTCAGAAGTAAACTTGCTCCAACATGGCCTTACCCATGGCCACACGCTTTGAGGTGCTCCAGCATGACCTCAGGCACAGCCCCTGATGCTTCAAGGTGTACCTGCTGCAGCATGGATTTATCCACAGCCACAGATGCTTTGAGGTGTACCTTCTCCAGCGTGGACTTATCCTTGGGCCACAATCCCTTCAGAGGTATACCTGCTGCGGCACAGATATAACCATGGCCACAGATGCTTCGAGACATACCTGCTCTGGCATGGGCTTATCCACGTCCACAGACACTTTGGGGTGTCCTGCTCCTGCGTGGACTCATCCACAGGTCACAGTCCCTTCTACTCGAGTTCATACTGGAGTTCCAGCCTGTCTAGTACAGCAGTACAGAAACAGCAGTGATGCCCTGGCCATCTGCCAGCCCAGGCGCATGGCCATTGCTGTTATCAAAATGTTCCCAGGCACAGCAGACTAAGATGAGAAGAAGTTCAGCAGTACAGCAAGCAGCAAAAGCAAAAAGTAGCCACTAACGAGCAATACACTCTAAAATACAGTAACGCAAGCAAGCCCCGTGGCAAGCACAGAAGCCTGCCGATTAATAGCTAAACAGCAGTAACAGCTATATATTCGATCTAGCACATTACAATTAAATCTGTTGTTATCTCAAACCCTTCGTGCCCCACGTTGGGCGCCAAAAAGGACTGTCGTGGTTTAGCCCCAGCCAGCAACTATTCACCACAGAGCCACTCGCTCACTCCCCCCCGGTGGGATAGGGGACAGAATCAGAAGAGTAAAAGTGAGAAAAATCATTGGTTGAGATAAAGACAGTTTAATAGTCAAAGCAAAAGCTGCACACACGAGCAAAGCAAAGCAAAGCAAGGAATTCATTCACTACTTCCCATCGGCAGACAGGTGTTCAGCCATCCTCAGGAAAGCAGGGCTCCATCACACATAACGGTTACTTGGGAAGACAAACGCCATCACTCTGAACGTCCCCCCCTTCCTTCTTCTTCCCCCAGCTTATATACTGAGCATGACATCATACAGTATGGAATAGCCCTTTGGCCAGTCTGGGTCAGCTCTCCTGGCTATGCCCCCTCCCAGCTTCTTGTGCACCGGGCAGAGCATGGGAAGCTGAAAAGTCCTTGACTAGTGTAAACTCTGCTCAGCAAGAACCAAAACATCAGTGTGTTATCAACATTATTCTCATCCTAAATCCAAAACACAGCCCTATACCAGCTACTAGGAAGAAAATTAACTCTATCCCAGCTGAAACGAGGACAAAGACCCACCAAGTGACAATACAGCTGTATGTCTGAATTGAAACAAAACATATTTTCTTTTGCCTTTTTGTGAAAACAACCATAAAATATTGGTTGCTGTAGAATTCTTGAAATGAATACCAAAGAAAGACAAGAGGAAAATGTGAAATGGTAGAGAAAAAGAGTGTGTCAAAGCTGTGACAAACACTTTTCCATTCAGTCTAACGTCAGGAGCGCTTCCTGTCAAGCAACGTTTGAATTGAATATCATACTTGTGTATCTGAGATCAAAATCTGTCTGATTTATCTGATTGCATAGGGCTGCCAGTACGCATGAAATGCAATCCCCCTCACCTTGACTGTAGGTTATGGAATGGGTTTTGGTTGAATGTGAATAGGTGGCAATGATATAGTGACAGTCTTTTAACCTCCCCATTTAAAATGGATATGTAGTATAAAGGAGGCCTATGAAAAGAGCAAATCTATTTCTGGGCTGCAAATGGTTACTTCCCTAAATGTCCAGTAGTTCTGACTTAAACTGACATCTCAGTCAGATGTCATAAAAGCTCAAGAACTTGATCAGCTAAGATGCAATCAAAGCCTCCTATTTCATATAATAAATGTAGTATTAGGTTGTTTTGCAAAGACAATGTTACCCTAAAAGATACCATCTAGCTAAACAGTTTTCAAATAAATTTGCAGTCTGTGACATTTCATGGAAATCTGGCAATGTATACATGGTGATAATCTTTAGCAACAAAATCAAAACTGTGGAAAGACTGGAGACCAAGCATCTTTTTCTTACCTATTTTCAAGTACAAGGGGAAGTGGAGCCCCCTGCCCTAAGAATTAGAATGGAATAGGATACATAAGAATTAGAATGGAATAGAATGCCCTGGACAAGAAGGATAACAAAATCAGGATATGCTTGAACAGAAAAATAAAAATGTTTGTTAGTGCAGCATGGAAAGGCATAGCCTTAATCTAACTGGCACAGGCAGCAATAACATTGAAGGTGCAGTAGCACAAAATTCAGTGTGGGCCAGCAACTGGGATAAGGTCATGGGGCAGGGGGCTCCACTCACATCCATACCTCTACATTGTCACTGTTATTCTCCCCATGCTATATAGATGAAAGGTAACTTAAAGTTCTTACCCACACTGCAATCACTCCTTTAGTTGCAGTGTTGAAATACTTTGAAGGCTTTCCTTATTCAGTAAGGAAACTATTTGGGTGGTTCTGGATTATCTACTACCCAGGCAACATTGCAACAGGTAAATTCAGTCACCTGTCCTCTAAGGCCCATGGACAAGATAATGGTATTTCACTTACAATCTCCCCTATTAAATCAGTCAATTTTCCTCAGAATAAATATGGGTGAAGCAAATTTTGCAGTTTGTCCAACGCATGCTATTTTTATAATGCTAGATTTAGCTTTGGTATGAAGAGTAAGGATATCCTAGACTCTTTGCCTTTTAGGGTTCAATTTTTTAGTATTTATTTACTTAAATCTCACTAAACATAAAAATATATTTATACATGCTGTGCACCTAATGAACTACCACTGATGGCAAGAAGAATTTATCTTCACATTTATTTCAATGAATTCTAAAACAATTATAGCTTGCAACCCTGATAGAGCTTTACCATTTTTATTATTTAATAATGTTGTCCCTATCTGTGGTGCTATTTTTTAGAGATAGGTTTTTGCAAATGTTACTAACTTCCGAGATCATGGAGTTTTGCGACTGTTGATTTATGCATTTCCCTTTTACTCCAGCCTTGATAATATGAGCCACTTCAAAATATTGTAAAGTTGCCTGCATGACCTTTCTCATAAATGTAGGATGTCTCCATTTGAATATCATAATAAAATTTGGAATGAAAAGGCAAATCGAACATGAACAATTTCAGTTTATCAAAGTGTACTCTGTGATCTGAAACCAAAGTGGAAAACCACATCAAAGTGGGGCACATGCTCCCAAAGAGTCAGAAACAAACATACTTAGTGCTATTGCTGAAGAATCCACAGATACTTCTTACGTGTCACTAAGAAATGTTGTCCAGCTGTACTGGAGACAAATTCCCTAGTTATTGAAGAGAAGACATATTTAGAATAATTGACTGTCATACATGTGTCTACCATTGTGCTTCAGTGATGATTTGTGGAGCCTTGTTTTAGAGACAAAAGAGTAATTCACTAGCTTCTATATTTTGTTCAGTCCTTGGCCTTGCTGACAGATCAGTTCCCAGATGAACAGATGTAGCTTTTTATTCTGGGGACATTAGTCCAGTAGGAAGAATACTTAAAATCACAACATTAATTTAAAATAAGGTGTGAAGTGATAAAGATGTTTTTTTGTTACCAACCCATGATGGACTGTAAGTCTTAAACCTACTGTTGAAATAAATCATTCTATAACCCCTTGCAAGTCTTCCCGAAATATTACAACTATTATGCCAAGCATTTATGTTCTATTCCTTATTCTTATTGGAAAAGTTATCACAAAGTACATTCCCCACAGATACCTGGAATAATGTCCTTGTTGTTTTCGTTATTTTCTTTCCTAGATTTTTTCCTCTAGCTGAGCATCAGACACACTGAGAAACATGCCTGAGCAAAGCAATGATTACAGAGTTGTGTTTGGGGCTGGAGGAGTTGGAAAAAGTTCTTTGGTCTTGAGATTTGTGAAAGGCACTTTCAGAGAGCGCTACATCCCTACCATTGAAGACACCTATCAGCAGGTGATCAGCTATGATAAGAGCATATGCACTTTGCAGATAACTGACACTACAGGGACCCATCAATTTCCAGCCATGCAACATCTTTCTATTTCTAAAGAACATAATTTCATTTTGGTTTACTCTATCACCAGCCATCAGTCTTTGGAAGAACTCAGACCCATCTATGAACAAATATGTCAGATTAAAGGAGATGTAGAAAGCATTCCAATAATTCTGGTGGGGAACAAAAATGATGAGAACCAAAACCGAGAGGTGGAGAGCAGTGAAGGAGAGGCCATGGACAAGAAGTGGAAGTGTGCCTTTATGGAGACCTCTGCCAAGCTGAACCACAATGTGAAGGAGTTATTCCAAGAGCTGCTAAACCTAGAGAAACGCAGGACTGTGAGTTTACAAATTGATGGCAAAAAAAACCAAGCAGCAGAAAAGGAAAGAGAAGCTGAAAGGCAAATGTGTTGTGATGTGAAATTGCACTGCCATGAGTTCAGTCATGCAGTCTTGTCAGTCTGACAATACCAGTGTAAAACAAGAACCATACAAGACTCTACTTATTAGTATCTGTTTTAAAATAAATGTTTGGAATTTGAAAAAAATGGGTACTGTGGTTACTATGAAAAAAACCCAACAATTCAGAAATCACGTGCTCCAGCTATCAGTGAAAAAAATCAGGAAGTAAAAAAAAAAGACAGGCCAGGATCTAATTTTATAATTTACAGAAGAAAACAAATTTCATCCTTGGCACACTTCAGAAGATTTGGGAAGTCGACTTCATATTTATTTTTGCATATAACTACGATGGGAAGCAATGTATCTATGTAACATAATGTTAGAAGAAAACCAAACAAATGCCCATGAAGAAATCTAGAATGTATAAATGCATGCTGGATTAAGTTATCATATTCTTTAAGAATGCTGTGATCAAACAATTCTCTGCAATTTTCAATACTGACTGCTGTGGCTGTGTGCATAAAGTAATCTCAGATTTGCCAAGTAAATGAACTGTTTTGCACTAAAGGGTAGCACAGTTAAAAGGAATGGATATTCCCTCTACCTACCACAGCACAAGATGTCTTTCTAGTATGGTGCAATGCTTGAACTGAAGGATGGGGAAAAGCCACCCCCTGGAGAGATGGAGATCATCTCCTTTTCTTAACCCATTACTTCAAGAACGACCTGGTACTTCTGGCCCCAAGATATTTCAGAAGAGCAGATGTTTGCCTTTGGAGAATGTCAGACTGTATAAAAATGGTGTGCATATACAAACAGAAACTTTCCTAGGGATGAGTGGCTGGGGACTCCCCTACACACGCCTCTATGGAAAAGGCTCAGTTCAAGCACTGCTGATGGGTACACAGTGTGATTAGTCAATGAACTGGAGGTCTATTGAAATGGTGGTGTTGCTGGAGGGGCATCAGTGTAGTACACAAAGTTTTTATTCAAATTACCAGATTAGCCAAGTAAAACTTCTTTATATTACTATATTTCAATTAGAATGGTTTTGCATTCATGCTAAACATCCAATACGCTACTAGATCTATTGCCTTTACATTGTCTAAAGGGTTTTATACTGACCATTTAAACTTATGCTTTGAACTGCTGCAACTATTTATAGAACCAAGTCCTATGTCTTGAGTTAGGGCCCACAAGAGTATCTAATAGAAGATTTGCCAGGGTAAGTACTACAGGATTTGTCATATTAAAAGTTGCAGTCAGAACTGTGTTACAGTGCAAAACAAGGTTCAGAACAGAAAAAAAAATGATTCAAACCACTCTGTCAGGGGGAATTGCTCTTCCCAAAATCTTTGGAAGGGGAAAAATGTATTCAGTGTGAGCTTTTCTGGATCTATCTATCTCCAAAGCTTTTTTTGAAAAACTAATATGAATGATTAAAGTATGTTTCTTACTGATAACAACAACAAAAGACCATCAAAGATAAAAGCAACACATACATGTATTAAAGGACACATTGAATTGTATAAGCTACAATTTGCACCTTAGGAACTGCTTTGAAATAATAAAAACAAAACACTATTTTTGAGAAATGTGTATGTCAAAATCATACTATGGGAAAATACAATCAAGTACTAGTATTATTAGTATGCATGCTGTTGCATTATATCTTCTAAGAGCTGTTTAAATTCAGTATTCGCATTAAAAATTGTTACCTTGTTGTTCTCCAAGCTATTGCTTGTTTATCTTATACCTTCCAAACAGAAGTACAGATGTTTCATAGGTAGGTTGATAGCCTACGTTTCTTTCAGCAAAAATTGCTATTAGCACACTCTAGAAAGGAGCACAACTTCTGTCATTCACTCAGAATGACTCACACACGTATCATTCACTCATAAGAATACTGATTTCAAAGAGGACAGAATTTTGTGTGTATTTCATTGCATTAGAAGAGAAAATTGGAGACAGCATGAAAAAAGCTAAAGCTCTTCCTTTGCAATAAATTCCTGGCTCTTATACAATGCTTTTTCTCCATATGTCTCAAAGCACTTCACAAAAAGGACAGCATCATTGTCTTATCTTCACAGATAGTGAAACTGAGACACAAAGAGGTGAAGCAACTTTAACAGAGGTTACTCAGCAGGCTAGTGACAGACCCAGGAATAAGACCAGATCTTCCTGAGTCCCAGTCCAGTGCTCTGTCTATGTTTGGTCAGATTTCTCTTCATATTCTTATATTCTTCATATTCAGTCTGTCAATAGATCAAACAGTATTTCCAGATCAGGGATGAAATGCATTTAAAAGCACTATGTTTAGTAAGACTTTTATACATGTTTATACATTTACTCTGTAAGCAAATGTTTGAAGATTCTCATCTTTCTTTACAGTTTTGGATTCCAGTAGCAAAACTGGAAAATTAAAAGAGTGAACACACTTAGGGAATAATGGGGCATACACGGAGGTCAGCAGTACAGAGGTCTCCAGCTGATGCTAATGGACCAGTGCCAAAGGCCATGTATGGCACATGTCTAAGCAGCCTGTGTGGAATAAGGGTACAGAAACTCACACAAAAAAGGCCATATAAATACAATGATGCTTATTATAGCATTACTTTCACTAGAGGAACTATTTACATGATGAGGAATCTTGCAAAAGTAGAATATAGGGGATTTGAATTAGACTCAAAGGTTATGACTGTAATGGTATTACAGGCTGAAATTTGGCCCTTGACTTTAGCGGAAGGTTCCAGATGGCAAGTGAAGAGTAATTGTGTGGCAAAGGTGGAAATAAAACAAGTAAACACCTGTTGTCAAGCTTAAGGACCATTTCCTTTAGTTCCCAGTTGATCCCTCTCCTGTTACATAATAAGCCATTAATTATTTCATAGACTTGCATTTATCAAAGCAAGGCCAGTACAGAAGCCATATTGTTCATGGACCACAGACTTGAAAGAGAACATATTTTATACCCTTGCATTGTCATTGTAGGTTATACTACTAGATTTTACATATCTTACATATGTGTGAGCTGGTTTAAAGCATTTGTTTTGTTATTGCTTATACAAACTTTTTTTTTTTTTAAATACAAAAAAACACCAGTAAGGTAAATTAGAAAATATCGAGCTTTATTACATTTTGTGTTTTCTTTGGGAATGTGATACCAGTATAATAAACTCTTAAAAATGTACAGAAATAACAAGACATTTAAAACATGTAAAACCTATAGCGAATTTTAGCACCTAGAAAACATGATCTGGACAACTCAACTCTTCACAACAGATGACTTTTATATTATGAATATGGAGTATTAAGATGTATAGTTATTATGAAAACATGTTCTTGAGATTTCATTAGCAAATATTTTATTTAAAAAGTCTAGATATAAGGTGATTTGTGCCTACAAGTTTCTGTGTTTCCAGTGATGCTCTGAACATAAAAAATAAAGTTTTAAATGCAAACACAAGTTTGGAAAAAGCCTTGTTGATGCCCAAATTGCATTTATTTCATAAGTATTTTAAATAAATCTTTCTCAAAAGTGACAAAGGCAATTCCCTAAATTGAAGTAGATTCGTACATGTTAGGCAGTTTCCTTAAGTCTGCAGCTATACAAATCAGACTCCTGAAAAGGGTAAGAATTAGCAGAGTATTATCTGATCTAAAGTTTACCTTTTTTTTTACTGTAGTGAGACAAACAACTACATTTTCAAAGCAATCTATCTTCTTCATAAAACCAAGACTATCACTGGGTGTTTCTTCTCATCACCAAAACCCAAAATAGTCCTGGAAGCTAGTCTATATTCCATTATTCACTTTTTAAAAATGACTGTTGTGAACTTAGTAAATTGACATTTACTGTATGGATATTGCAATTCCTTCTCTTTCCTACCAAATGAATGGTTTTAGCTTACTGATGCTTTTGTGAAACTTCTTAAGCCAAACAACTACTGCATATTATATTACCACCTGTTGCAAAAAATGTCAAATATATTACTTTAACACTTCTTGTGTATAATACATACACAGTAGAGGAAAGGATCAATAAACAAGCATGAATACTTACACACACTGGTAGGGATTTGAACCATTGTTGAAATATTGAGTGTTGAATGTAAATTTCATATCACTGTAAAGTAATTGGACATGGTAGTTAAGAAAGCTTTTGTTTTTTTGAAAACAACACCCCAGAATTCCTAATAATTCCTTTTTTTCATTATACTATCATTTACTACGTATTGTACTAATTCTGACACAGCCTATCCTGGAATTGTGGATGTGTCAAATCAGTGTCCTGGGGTTTGCACAACACAGTCAGTAACTGATTTACAGATGCTTGCCCAATTGTATTCCACATAAACACCACAAATATTACAAAATTAGCCTGTGTCTCAATTTTTTGTCATCAGCTACTATTCCTGTTTCCCACTGACAAATATATTTCTTGTTAACATGTGTTCATTCAAAGTTATGAATACATGTTTAAGTCTCATTTAGTTCACTGCCATTTTAACTATGTCCCACTCACCTTCTATGTATATTTTCTAATTAATCCACATGTTTATTTAATGTAGTAGACAGCATCTAAAGTCCAACTCCAAAAATGTTAGAACGAGGGGGAATGCAAAGCTTGAATACCTTTAAGAACATGAACCTGAATGCTGCTTGTGAAGGACACAGAGTCTTCTCAAAATTAACCAGAAAAAAATACAGGGTTTGTTTAGGAAAAGCATTAAGCCCTATCTGTTTTATTTAGTTTACTTAGGTTAAGCACGGTTTTTTATAATGAGTCATAGTGGGCATATTGAGAAATTTTAATGGAACTGAAGCAAAAAGAAACATCTGTTCTTCAGTCAGATATATTTATGCTAGGAAATGGGCTGACATGGATCCTACAAGCACAGCTTTATCCTGATGCTCTAAAAGCTGTGGATGAGAGTATCTGCCACATGGAAACTGCGATTGTATTCACATTGATTTCAATAGAAAAATCATGAAATCAAGAAGCAGAAGAGGTATTTTTCCATAAGAAGGGTATGGCAAATATATTTTTTCCATATGTAAGAGAAGAAGGAGAAGGATCATTTGCAAAAGACTTGCAGGAGATTTAGCTTTCAGACAAAGATAAGGAAAGCACTGAGGTGCCAATCACTCAAGCATATATCTTCTTTACCAGCAGCTTTTGCTCAGTGCTGTTGTAAAGAACCTTTGCCACTGGTACTTCCCTTCCTTACAGAATCACAGAATGGTTGGAAGGGACCTCTAGAAGTCATCTTGTCCCACCCCCCTGCTCAAGCAGGGCCACCTAGAGCCACTTGCCCAGGACCATGTCCAGACAGCTATTGAATATCTCCAAGGAGGAAGACTCCACCACCTCCCTGGGCAACCTGTTCCAGTGCTCAGTCACCCTCACAGTAAAGTGTTTCCTGATGTTCAGATGGAACCTCCTGTGTTTCATTGTGTGTCCATTGCCTCTTGTCCTGTCACTGGGCACCACTGAAAAGAGCTTGGCTCTGTCTTCTTTGCACCCACCCTTTGGGTATTTGCATACATGTACTGGTTTTGGCTGGGATAGAGTTAATTTTCTTCACAGTAGCTTGCATGGGGCTATGATTTGGATTTGTGACCAAAACAGTGTAGATAACACACTGATATTTTAGTTATTGCTGAACAGCGCTTACACAGCATCAAGGCCTTTTCTGCTTCTCACACTGCCCCCACAGCAAAGTAGGCTGGGAGTGCGCAAGAAGTTGGGAGGGGACACAGCTGGGACTGCTGACCCCAACTGACCAAAGGGATATTCCATATCATATGACATGATGCTCATCATATAAAGCTGGGGGAAGAAGAAGGAAGCAAGGGACATTTGGAGTTACGGCATTTATCATCCCAAGTAACCATTACATGTGAAAAAGCCCTGCTTTCCTGGAAATGGCTAAACATCTCCATGCCAATGGGAAGTAGTGAATAAATTCCTTATTTCGCTTTGTTTGCATGCGCAGCATTTGCTTTAGTTATTAAATTGTCTTTGTCTCAACCCACGAGTTTCCTCACTTCTGATTCTCTTCCCCATCCCATTGCAGGGGGAGTGAGTGAGCGGCTGTGTGGTACTTGGCTGCCTCATGGGGTTAAACTACAAAAATACATTAATAAGATCCCCCCTGATCCTTTTCTTCTCTAGGCTAAACAGTCTCAGCTCTCTCAGCCTGTCCTCATAGGAGAGATGTTCCAGTCCCTTCATCATCTTCGTGGCCCTGTGATGGACTCTCTCCAGTATGTCCAGGAGCCCGGAACTGGACACAGGTCTCCAGGTATGGCCTCACAAGTGCTGAGTAGAGGGGAAGGATCACCTCCCTTGACCTGCTGTCAACACTCCTCCTAATGCAGCCCAGGATGCCATTAGCCGCCTTTGCCGCAAGGGCACATTGCTGGACCTTGTTCAACTAGGTGTCCACTAGGAACCCAGGTCCTGTTTGGAAAGCTGCTTTTCAGTCAGTCAGCCTCCAGCACATACTGGTACCTGGGGTTGTTCTTCCCAAAGTTGAAGACTTTGCACTTCCCCTTGTTGATCTTCATGAGGTTCCTTATTTGGTCCAGTTCCTGCTGTCTGTTAGGTCCTTAATGCACACAGATTATAGGCATATTTATTAATTTAATCAAGTTTATAAACTTTTAAAACCACAGTACAATGGTGCCATATATTTAGACATATGAATATAATTCCAGATTTTATCTGTGGGTATTCCAGTAGCTTGCCTTTCCCCAGCACAGCTGGATCATTGTAATAAAGCAGTCAGAAGAATATAATGCAGAGCAAATGGAAATTTGAGAAATAGTTGAAGACTTTAAATGAATTTCCTGTTTTCCAGGAAGCTCTGGGATCATACAAGACTCATAAATGTATCTTTCTCATGGTTTAACCCCAGCCAGCAACTAAGCACCACACAGCTGCTCGCTCACTCCCCCCACCCCAGTGGGATGGGGGAGACAACTGGAAGGGTGAAAATCAGAAAATTCATGGGTTGAGATAAGAACACTTTAATAACTGAAGTAAAATGAAATAGCATAGTAGTAATAGTAGTAATAGTACCAGTAATAACAATAATAATAATAATAATAATATAAAATAATAATATACAAAGTAAGTGATATGCTATACAATTGCTCACCACCCGCGGACAAATGCCCACCACGTCCCCGAGCAGCTGCCCCCCGGTCAACTCTCCCAGTTTATATACTGAGCATGATGTCATATGGTATGGAATAGCCCTTTGGCCAGTCTGGGTCAGCTGTCCTGGCTGTGCCCCCTCCCAGCTTCTTGTGCACCTGGCAGAGCATGGGAAGCTGAAAAGTCCTCGACTAGTGTAAGCACTACTTAGCAACAACTACAACATCACTGTGTTATCCACATTATTCTCATCCTAAATCCAAAACACAGCACCATACCAGCTACTAGGAAGAAAATTAACTCTATCCCAGCTGAAACCAGGACAGTATCCACCCCTTATTCCGTACCATATACATCATGCCCAGGTCCCACACTTTCCAATACACTCCAATTAATCACCACCAATTTTCCAGTCTCTTAAGATATATATATACATATACACACATAGATATAATTTCCTTAGTCTATAGGATATCCTAAAACGTTCGTTGAGTTCATTCAGTACATGACTTTGGGCTTCATCCATCATAATAGTCTTTCAGGGCAGGAGAGATGGTGTGTGGTGTTGGACTGTTGCATGCAGAAGGCAGTTCTGGTTCCATCACTGCTGCACTTTGCTTGGTTTCCTCAAAGTTCGTTCTTCATTAATTTGGGTGATTCTTACTGTATACTGTTGATATGGCACATAGTAATCATAGAAGTGATGACATCCAGTATTATATAGCAACTAACATCATATAATTCAGTTCACTGGCTATTTTCACCCAAAATCAAATCCCCTTGAGGTACACATCGGACTTCCCCATCCTCCTGCATCACCCACCAAGTGCACCCAGGTCCTTGAGCAAAAGCAATCCCACAAATGGGTTTACCTCTGCCTGAGGCAGGAGTAACCCAGACTGTCTTCCCCATCATATCTTTTATGTGCACTACAGGGACTTTATCCCCCTGTATATAATGTAAAAGTCTTGACTGGGCAGGGCCAGCTCGATTGGCAGATCCCATGGTGTTGACTAACCAGGTGGCCTTTGCGAAATGTTTATCTCAATGTCTAAATGTCCCACCACCCATTGCTCTCAGCGTAATATGTATGATAGGGGATGTGATATACCCACTCATTGCCATGCTCTTTGGCCCAGGTGTCTATGAGGTTGTTTTGGAATTGAGTCCCGTTGTCTGACTCAATTCTTTCTGGGGTGCCATGTCGCCACAGGACTTGCTTTTCAAGGCCCAGGATAGTGTTCTGGGAGGTGGCATGGGGCACGGGATATGTTTCCAGCCACCCGGTGGTTGCTTCCACCATTGTAAGCACATGGCGCTTGCCTTGGCGGGTTTGTGGGAGTGTGATCTAATCAATCTGCCAGGCCTCCCCGTATTTATATTTCAGCCATCGTCCTCCATACCAGAGAGGCTTGAACCGCTTGGCTTGCTTGATTGCAGCGCATGTTTCGCATTCATGGATAACCTGTGCAATAGTGTCCATGGTCAGATCCACCCCTCGATCACGAGCCAATCTAGATGTTGCATCTCTTCCTTGGTGGCCTGAGGTGTCATGGGCCCACCGAGCTAGAAATAATTCACCCTTCTGTTGCCAGTCCAGATCCACCGGAGCCACTTCAATCTTAGCAGCCTGGTCCACCTGCTGGTGGTTTTGATGTTCTTCAGTGGCCCGACTCTTGGGTACGTGAGCATCTACATGACGTAGTTTTACAACCAGGTTCTCTACCCGGGCAGCAATATCTTGCCACAATGTGGCAGCCCAGATGGGTTTGCCTCTGTGCTGCCAGTTGCTCTGTTTCCATTGCTGTAACCACCCCCACAGGGCATTTGCCACCTTCCATGAGTCAGTATAGAGATAGAGCACTGGCCACTTTTCTCAGTCAGCAATATCTAAAGCCATGTGGATGGCTTTCACCTCTGCAAACTGACTCGATTCACCTTCTCCTTAAGCAGTTTCTGCCACTTGTCATATAGGACTCCATAAAGCAGCCTTCCACCTCCGATGCTTCCCCACAAGATGACAGGACCCATCAGTGAACAGGGCATATTGCTTCTCATTTTCTGGCAGTTTATTATACAGTGGAGCCTCCTCAGCACGCGTCACCTCCTCCTCCTCTGGCGATATTCCGAATCTTTGCCTTCTGGGCAGTCCATGATGATTTCCAAGATTCCTGGCTGCACACGGCTTGGATGGGTGCACTCTGAGCTGGGTTAAAAACTGGCTGGATTGCCGAGCCCAGAGAGTGGTGGTGAATGGAGTTAAATCCAGTTGGCGGTCGGTCACGAGTGGTGTTCCCCAGGGCTCAGTATTGGGGCCAGTCCTGTTCAATATCTTCATTGATGATCTGGATGAGGGATCGAGTGCACCCTCAGGAAGTTTGCAGATGACACCAAGTTGGGTGGAAGTGTCGATCTGCTGGAGGGTAGGAAGGCCCTACAAAGGGACCTGGACAGGCTGGACTGATGGACCGGGGTCAGGGCCAACTGCATGAGATTCAACAAGGCTAAGTGCCGGGTCCTGCACTTGGGTCACAACAGCCCCATGCAACGCTACAGGCTAGGGGAGGAGTGGCTGGAGAGCTGCCTGGCGGAAAAGGACCTGGGGGTGTTGGTTGACAGCCGCCTGAACAGGAGCCAGCAGTGTGCCCAGGTGGCCAAGAGGGCCAATGGCATCCTGGCTTGTATCAGGAATAGTGTGGCCAGCAGGACCAGGGAGGTGATAGTGCCCCCGTACTCAACACTGGTGAGGCCGCACCTCGAGTACTGTGTTCAGTTTTGGGCCTCTCACTACAAGAAGGACATCGAGGTGCTGGAGTGTGTCCAGAGGAGGGCAACGAACTTGGTGAAGGGTCTAGAGCACAAGTCTTATGAGGAGTGGCTGAGGGAGCTGGGGTTGTTTAGTCTGGAGAAGAGGAGGCTTATTGCCTCTACAACTACCTGAAAGGAGGTTGTAGCGAGGTGGGGGTCGGCCTCTTCTCCCTAGTAACGAGTGACAGAACAAGAGGAAACGGCCTCAAGCTGCACCAGGGGAGGTTTAGGTTGGTTATTAGGAAAAATTTCTTCACCGAAAGGGTGGTCAAGCATTGGAACAGGCTGCCCAGGGAGGTGGTTGAGTCTGCATCAGTGGAGGTATTTAAAGAATGGATAGATACGGTGCTTGAAGACATGGTATAGATGGACTTGGCAGTGATAGGTTGACGGTTGGACTTGATGATCTTAAGGGTCTTTTCCAACCTTGACGATTCTATGATTCTATGATTTTATGTGTACAGGGGATCCTCCCTTTGAACATTCAGCCCAGCACTGGCAGTCGGGGTGCCAAGAGGAGCTGTGCTTCAGTAACAACCATTTCCGAAGCAGCTCAAACCCCTTCATATGCTGCCAATATCTCTTTTTCAGTTGGAGTATAGCAGGCCTCAGATCCTCTGTATCCCCAACTCCAGAACCCTAGGGGTCAACCTTGGCTCTCCCCTGGTGCTTTCTGCCAGAGGCTCTAGGTAGGGCCGTTCTCCCTGGATGAGATGTACAGCACATGTTTTACATCTTGTCCTGCCTGGACTGGCCCAAGGGCTACTGCATGAACTGTCTCCTGTTTAATTTGTTCAAAGGCTTGTCGTTGCTCAGGGCCCCATTTGAAATCGTTCTTCTTCCGCGTCACTTGATAGAGAGGGCTTATGATGAGAGAGTAATTTGGAATATGCATTCTCCAAAAACACATAATGCCCAAGAAAGCTCGTGTTCCCTTTTTGCTGGTTGGTGGAGACATGGCTGTTATTTTATTGATCACATCCATTGGGATCTGACGACATCCATCTTGCCATTTTATTCCTAAAAACTGGATCTCCTGTGCAGGTCCCTTGACCTTACTTTGTTTTATGGCAAAGCCAGCCTCCAGAAGGATGTGGACTGTTTTCTTCCCTTTCTCAAAAACTTCTTCTGCTGTGTTTCCCTATATGATGATGTCATCAATGCCTTGCAGGTGTTCCAGAGCCCCACCCTGTTCCAGTGCAGTCTGGATCAGTCCATGGCAAATGGTGGGGCTGTGTTTCCACCCCTGGGGCAGTCGATTCCAGGTGTACTGGACGCCCCTCCAAGTGAAAGCAAACTGTGGCCTGCACTCTGCCGCCAAAGGGATTCAGAAAAATGCATTAGCGATGTCAATTGCGGCATACCACTTGGCTGCCTTTGACTCCAAATCATATTGAAGATCTAGCATGTCTGGCATGACAGTGCTCAGTGGGGGCGTTACTTCATTCAGGCCCCCATAGCCTACTGTTAGTCTCCACTCTCCATTAGACTTTTGCACAGGCCATATGGGACTGTTAAAAGGTGAGTGAGTGTTGCTGATCACTCCTTGGCTCTCCAGTCAATGAATCAACTTATGGATGGTGTCATGCTTTAACCCCAGCTAGTAACTAAGCACCAGGCAGCCACTCGCTCATTCCCCCCCCACAGTGGGATGGGGGAGAGAATCGGAAGAGTAAAAGTGAGAAAACCCATGGGTTGAGATAAAGACAGTTTAACAGGTAAAGCAAAAGCTGCGCACACAAGAAAAGCAAAGCAAGGAATTCATTCACTACTTCCCATCGGCAGGCAGGTCTTCAGCCATCCCCAGGAAAGCAGGGGTACATCACACGGGATGGTTACTTGGGAAGACAAACGCCATCATGCCAAACATCCCCCCTTTCCTTCTTCCTCCCCCAGCTTATATACTGAGCATGATGTCATATGGTATGGCATAGCCCTTTGGCCAGTCTGGGTCAGCTGTCCTGCCTATGCTCACTCCCAGCTTCTTGTGCACTGGGCAGAGCATGGGAAGCTGAAAAGTCCTTGACTGGTGTAAGCACTACTCAGCAACAGCTAAAACATCAGTGTGTTATCGACATTATTCTCATCCTAAATCCAAAACATAGCACTCTACCAGTGACTAGGAAGAAAATTAACTCTATTCCAGCTGACACCAGGACAGATGGGAATCAGGGAGACTCTGTTGGTGCGATATTGCCGCCGGTGCACCGCTGTGGTAGTGACTGGCACCTGTTGTTCTTTGACCCTCAGCAACCCCACAATAGAAGGGTCCTTCGGGAGACCAGGCAGGGTAGACAGCTGTTTAATTTACTCCGTCTCCAAGGCAGCTATACCAAAAGCCCACCGGTACCCTTTTGGGTCCTTGAAATACCCTCTCCTGAGGTAGTCTCTGCCAAGGATGCACGGGGCCTCTGGGCCAGTCACAATGGGGTGCTTCTGCCACTCCTTCCCAGTTAAGCTCACTTCAGCCTCCAATACAGTCAGCTGCTGGGATCCCCCTGTCACTCCAGAAATGCAGATGGGTTCTGCTCCTTTATAGCTTGATGGCATTAGGGTACTCTGTGCGCCAGTGCCTACTAAAGCCTTATACTCCTGTGGGTCTGATGTGCCAGGCCATCGAATCCACACAGTCCAGTGCACCCGGTTGTCCCTTTCCTCCACCTGGCTGGAGGCAGGGCCCCTCTAGTCCTGGTCATAGCATTTGTTACTCCCTTCTTGTAAATGCGAATCAAAAGTCCCTTTATTAAGATTGGCAGCAAAATCAGCCCTTCTGCTCTGTCTGGGGAACTGCTCACTGGAAACTGGAGCAGCAATTTTCCTGGAAGAACCCGTTTGTGTGGTTTTTTTCCTTGCAACTCACGTACCCGTGCCTCTAGGGTCGAAGCAGATTTTCCATCCGACTTCCTCATGTCCTCTCCATGGTCACGCAGATAAAAGCACAAGGTGGCCCGTGGTGTGTATCCACTATATCTTCTCTCTTGAGCAGAGGGATGCTTACTCCTAATGGCTGAGATACTGGTCCATACAGGTGAGGAGTAGGACATATCCTCTTTGAATCACTGGAACTCCCGGGATAATTTCTCAGCTAGCATGTCAGGCAGTTTCTCCACAGCCAAGATGCAGGCCCACAGGGAGGAAGAGAGACTTTCTTCGTATTGTCGGAGTTGGCCAGCCATTTCATCCACCGTTGGTCCCTCTTCATCTTTCCAGGTCATTACTGCCAATGAGTTTGCATACGATGATGGTGCGCTCCGTACAAACTTCCGCCAGATGGGTCGTGTGCACTGGACTTCATCTGGATCTTTGGATAGCTGCTCGTTGTCCAGGTCATTATAAATCACCTCCAGCATGGCTAATTCCCTCAGGTACTGGATACCTCTCTCCATGGTGGTCCACTTGCCTGGCTGACATATAACATCTTCCTTGAAGGGATACCTTTCCTTCACACCTGACAGGAGTCGCCTCCAGAGGCTGAGGGCTTTTGCCCCTTTTCCAATCGCTTTGTCAATGCCCCCTTCCCTAGAGAGGGATCCCAGCTGCTTGGCTTCCCTACCCTCTAATTCCAGGCTACTGGCCCCGTTATCCCAGCATCGGAGCAGCCAGGTGATGATGTGCTCGCCTGTACAACGACTGAAATCTTTTTGCATATCCCGCAGATCACTCAGGGACAGAGATCGGGTGGTTACCATCTCGTTTATGGGTTCTGCCTCTTCCTCCTCCTGTTCTCGTGATGGCCCTGGTTCATCTTTATCCCTTACTAAACGAGCTTATTTTCTTGTGTATTTTTTCTTCTCTTTAGGGGCATCTGATACTGGCACAGGTTGGTTCTCTGACCTAGCCACAGCGCCTGTCACTGGGGCTGGTGTAGCCACAGCGCCTGTCATTTTGTCGTCAGATCCAGAGACCTTCTCTTCCCCTTGAGGGTTCTGAATAGTGTTTAATAGGGTTCGGTAGGCATGGGCCAGGCCCCAGCACATTGTGGTGATTTGTGTCTCCCTAGAATTGCCAGGATGACAGTATACTTTTTCCAAATATTCTACTAATTTTTCAGGATTCTGCACTTGTTCAGGGGTGAAGTTCCAAAATACTGGAGGGGCCCACCGTCCTAGGCATTTGCCCATACTCTCCCACACACCCTGCAACTCATAACTATCCAGCCTTGGGGCAGATCTCTGGATGATATTCTTGAAATGCTTATTAACCTTAGACAAAACCGAAACAATATTCCCAAGAACTACCAATAGATATATCTTAACTACCCAAGGATGTTCAAGATACAAAAAAGTTGTTGCAATGAAGGAGGAAACATCATAGAAGAAGGCAGTGAAGGTGCCGTTCTGTATTTCCTCCATAAAAAACCTCTCAGAGGAAGAGACATAATTGCTAATTGTCTCCATGAGGTGGTACCCGAAGTACAGTAATGGCTTCGCTACAGAACCCAAATACCAGATAGCACTCAAGGTCAGTGTTTTAATAACAAATCTCCCAGGCAAAACTTCACTAATCACTGCAGATCACAGCAAACTTCAAAACCCAACACTAATCTTTTTTAACATCTGCAGCAAAAAACAAGAGCATGGTGCAGAACAAGTAGACTAATACCGAGGACAGATGAATCAATACTATGACCAGCAACCGTTAACAGATACAAATTCCTTAATGCACTCTGATTAATCTGTTATTCTCTCAAACCCTTCGATCCCCATGTTGGGCACCAAAAAGGACTGTCATGGTTTAACCCCAGCCAGCAACTAAGCATCACACAGCCACTCGCTCACTCCCCCCTCCCCATATGGGATGGGGGAGAGAATTGGAAGGATGAAAGTCAGAAAACTCGTGGGTTGAGATAAGAACAGTTTAATAATTGAAGTAAAATAAAATAGAATAGTAGCAATAGTAATAATAATAATAAAATAATACAATAATAGTATACAAAGCAAGTGATAAACTATTCAATTGCTCACAACCCGCCGACGGATGCCCAGCACGTCCCCGAGCAGCGATCGCTGCCCCCCAGCCAACTCCCCCCAGCTTATATACTGAGCATGATGTCATATGGTATGGAATAGCCCTTTGGCCAGTCTGGGTCAGCTGTCCTGGCTGTGCCCCCTCCCAGCTTCTTGTGCGCCGGGCAGAGCATGGGAAGCTGAAAAGTCCTTGACTAGTGTAAGCCCTACTTAGCAACAACTAAAACATCAGTGTGTTATCAACATTATTCTCATACTACATCCAAAACACAGCACTATACCAGCTACTAGGAAGAAAATTAACTCTATCCCAGACGAAACCAGGACAGGTGGGTACACCTTTACTTTGACCATCCCGAAGTAGGCCACCAGGGCCTCAAAGATATCTTTGGGGTGCCCAAGAGGGTATTGTTTTGTTTTCTTGATGAAGGGATAGAGGCTAGTAAAATCATAATAATGTATCTTTTCATCAGGGGCTGCTTTGTAATATAGACAAATGGCGTTTGTCCTGCTGCTGAAAAGCACATCTCTGGGGCTCAGCGTTGCGGGCAGTTTGGTCCTGGCTAAGAACTCTGCAAGCTCCCCATCTGATTTTGTCATAGCGACCCACTCATGCTCCCATAGAGAGCTGATGTTAAAACCTGCTCTCTTTAGGTAGTCCATCTTTTTTTGTGCTGTGTAATACAAATATACAAAGGTTCCTCCTGCCAGAGGGTTCCAGTCATGTTCATGGTACCATTCAATACAGCCATGGAAAAAGGATCCATTAGATACAAAAGCAGTTGGCATCCCATCAATGAATGCATAGCCATCCATGAAGTACGATCCCACTTGATATTCACCACCTTTTAATGCATGACAGGTTTGAATATTTTCCTTTTTGGCCATGTACATAAGTCATTGAATAGATGGGGCTGAATATCTCTTTTTCCTCTGATGATAGCCATCTGGAGGGAGGAGTGCTACAGTGTTAGGTATAAGGAACATAAACCAGTACATGGACATTCAAGTAGAGGCCAGCATAGTACACCACAAGGTGTCTATTCTGTGATAAGCCTTCACCTTTTCATTGCCCTCTTTCTCATAGAATGTGTGATGGGTCATCACCATAATCTCATTCCTGTATGATCTGCAGGCCTCCCTCATAATTTTTACATCTTGTTGGCAATAATAACTAATTTCTTTCTGCAAGTCAAAAATCTTCTCCTGATTAGCTGTGTGCCATACTAAGAACTGAGTTTTCTCCTCAAGCACCATGCTGTCTACCCCATAATATTCTGGTGATAGATCTTTTTCCTTCAGAAGCTGACTAACAACAAAGTAGTCATCATAGCCTTTGGCATTATGCACTAGGAAAGCATAGCCTGAAACTTTGTGTCCATAAACAACTGAATGAAGTCCACGAGACATGCGGCCCCTTTAAACTTACATTCTAATTCTATTTTCCTTTCTGCCCCTTCTTCTTCATCCCAAGAGGCATCTGGTGCTAAAACTCCATGGTGAAAATGCAGTTTTGGATATGTGTTCTGGTTTCTTGCATACATTCCATGTCATAGATAATATAGTACTGCCCTGCCTCTCTGTTTTTGGTCATGGGCATGAAACATTGGTGCAGCTTTACATTACAGATCTGTTTATAGCACATTCTGCACTTCAAGCTTTTCCATTCATGCTGTTTTTCTGTATAGGTCTTAAACTTCAGTGGTGAGTTGACCCCAGCTGGCAGCTAAGCCCCCACACAGTCACTCTCTCACTCCCCCTAGTGGGATGGGGCAAAAGGAAGAAAAACTTGTGGGTCAAAATAAAGACAGTTTAATAAGTGAAGCAAAACTGTGCCTGCAAGCAAAGCAAAATAAGGAATTTTTTATTCACTACTTCCAATCAGCAGGCAGATGTTTACCCATTTCCAGGAAAGCAGGGTCTCTAAAATGTGTAATGGTTACATGGGAAGACAAATACCACGCCCTGGTTTCAGCTGGGATAGAGTTAATTTTCTTCTTAGTAGCTGGTATAGTGCTGTGTTTTGGGTTTAGGATGAGAATAATGTTGATTGATACACTGAGGTTTTGTTTCTTGCTAAGTAGTGCTAAGCTGTTGCTAAATAGTTGCTAAGTAGTGCTTACACTGGTCAAGAACTTTTCAGCTTCCCATGCTCTGCCGTGTGGGGGGGTAGGGGTGGGGCTGGGAGGGAGCAGCTGACCCAAACTAGTCAAAGGGATATCCCATACCATATGACATCATGCTCAGTATATAAGCTGGGGGAAGAAGAAGGAAGGGGGGACGTTCGGAGTTATGGCGTTTGTCTTCCCAAGTAACCGTTATGTGTGATGGAGCCCTGCTTTCCTGAGGATGGCTGAACACCTGTCTGCCGATGGGAAGTAGTGAAGAATTCCTTGCTTTGCTTTGCTTGCATGCACATCTTTTGCTTTACCTGTTTAACTGTTCTATTTCATTTTACTTCAGTTATTAAATTGTTCTTATCTCAACCCATGAGTTTTCTCCCTTTTACCCTTCTGATTCTCTCCCCCATCCCATCGGTGGGGAGTGAGCGAGTGGCTGTGTGGTGCTTAGTTGCTAGCTGGGGTTAAACCACGACACACCATAACCCCTAACATTCCACCTTCATCCTCCTTTCCCCAAGCTTTTATTGCTGACTACAGTGTCATACAGTATGGGTCTGCTGTTTGAGTCTGCTCTCCTGGCTGTGTCCCCTTCTGTATTGAGTTTGCGTGGCAAGGTTTTTGGTAGCAGAGGGGCTACAGTGGTGGCTTCTGTGAGAAGCTGCTAGAAGCTTATGTCCGATAGAGCCAATGCTAGTTGGCTCCAAGACAGACCCACTGCTGGCCAAAGCTGAGCTAATCAGCAACAGTGGTAGCACCTCTGTGATGATAACATATTTAAGAAGGGGAAAAAAACTGCTACAGAACAGCAGCTGGAAGAGAGGAGTGAGAATATGTGAGAGAAACAACTCTGCAGACACCAAGGTCAGTGAAGAAGGAGGGGGAGGAGGTGCTCCAGGCACCAGAGCAGAGATTCCCCTGCAGCCCGTGGTGAAGACCATGGTGAGGCAGGCTGTCCCCCTGCAGGCCATGGAAGTTAACAGTGGAGCAGATATCCACCCTGCACCCTGTGGAGGACCCCACACCAGAGCAGGTGGAAGTGCCCTGAAGGAGGCTGTGACCACGTGGGAAGCCCGTGCTGGAGCAGGCTCCTGGCAGGACCTGTGGCCCCATGGAGAAAGGAGCCCATGCTGGAGCAGGTTTTCTGGCAAAACTTGTGACCCCGTGGGGGACCCACACTGGAGCAGTCTGTTCCTGAAGGACTGCACCCTGTGGAAAGGACCCATGCTGGAGCAGTTTGTGAACTGCAGCCCATGGGAAGGACCCACATTGGAGAAGTTCATGGAGGACTGCCTCCTGTGGGAGGGACCCCACGGTGGAGCAGGGGAAGAGTGTGAGGGAGGAAGGAGCATCAGAGACAACGTGTGATGAACTGACCTGTGCCGCTCGGGGTGGGGGAGGAGGTAGAGAAAATCAGGAGTGAAGCTGAACCTGTGAAGAAGGGAGGGGTGGGGGGAAGGTGTTTTTAGATTTGATTTTATTTCTCGTTATCCTGCTCTGATTTGATTGGCAATACATTAAATGAATTTCCCCGAGTCAAGTCTGTTTTGCCTGTGACAGCAATTGCTGAGTGATCTCCCTGTCCTTATCTTGACCCATGAGCCTTTCATTATATTTTCTCTCCCCCATCCTGCTGAGGCAGGGAAGTGATAGAGTGGCTTGGTGTGCACCTGGCATCCAGCCAAGGTCAACCCACTACACCTTCCAACTTCTTGCATACATCCTACTCACCGTGGGAGCAAGGTGGGAAACAGATAACCTTGATGCTGTGCAAGCACCATTCAGCACTAGTTAAAACACTGATGTGTTATCAATGTTGTTTTGGTCGCAAATCCAAAACATAGCACCATATGGACTGCTATGAAGAAAATTAGCTCGATCCCAGCCAGACCCAGCACAACTTCTCGCAGACAATCATAGACAATCTTTTTTTTTTAATAGCCAGGGCCTTGTGCCTCTGTAAGCATTCCCAAGACCTCCACAGCAGCCTGAATTTGGGGCATGTTATCCTTGTCCCCAGGTCTAATGCACAGTCATGAGTCAAGCAGAGCCGACGACAGTATTTACAGCTATGGTCATGGTTATACAATGTATGGCAAAGCTCATAAAGGTTTCTCACATCAAATATCTTCCTGACATTCTTAATACCATAATAATGTTCATCATGTAAAAGGAGGAATCAGGTCTTTGGATATCTAAGACTGTCATTTGTTTTAAAAATCCCCCAACATTTTTTCCCCTCAGACAGGAGTATGACTGTAAAAGTCAGTTCTTCGCCAGCTGAGGAGGGAGGCAAGGACGCTTAGCATAGAATTACCAAGGGAATTTATTCTCTCATATTAGCTATGCTCATAGCGGTGCCCCAGCCTAATGCATGGAAGACCCCGATACAGAGGAAAGCAGGGTTTATATATGTTACAGTGCAGTTGTGTAGATCAATCAAATTACTCATGTTAAGGGGTGGGCTAATCAGTTACTATTGCTTGCATAACTGGTATGTACTTGTCCTGTGCAGGATTGGTACGTGCTTATCCCGTGCAGGTGGTGCAGACGTATGGTCAGTGGTGTGTTAATCTTCATTGTTCTAAACTGATATCCCATGCAGGTGTGTGTATGGGGTTATGCTGGATTCTGGTCGAATGAGGTTCTGGCCATTATATGCCAGGTTTTTTTGAAAGGCAAATCTTCTGTTGCTCTATTGTCGGTTATGGTGTGTTCTCAGCTGGTGAGAGCTGGCTTAGATTGGGTCTTCAGGTCACATCAACCCCGAGGTAAAAGTTCGTTGTCTCAGGTAATGTTCATTCTTCTAAGCAAGTTGTATTGCAATTAGCATTTTGCCTTTCACACAACACATATATTAATAATGGGTCTGTCTGGGATGGAGTTAACTTTCCCCATAGCAGCCCTCATAGTGCTGTGCTTTGTATTTGTACCTAAAACGGCGTTAATAACACACCAATGTTTTGGCTGAGCAGTGCTCACACTGCATTAAGGGTGTCTCTCCAACACCCCCACCCCCAAAGGCCAGTAGTCAGGGAGTGGGCAAGAAGTTGGGAGGGGACACAGCCCAGACAGCTGACCCAAACTGGCCAAAGGGATACTGCATACCTTATGTCATGCTCAACAATAAAAGCTCAGGAAAAGGAGGAGGTGGTGCCTCCTCCACCACCCTTGCTGCATTTGAGGGTAGGGGTAAAGCTGGGCTTTCAAATGCCCCCTCAGGATGTGGAAGCGCAGCAGGTGGCCTCCCCTGGGAACCATCCTCATTGTGTTCTACAGCCTCTTGCTCTGCAGGGAGCTGCAGTAACCAGGATGTCCCTTCCAGGGAGTCATCTTCTACCGTTGTGGGAGATGTTCACTGGCCCATCACATTCAGAAAAACAGTTTGCAGTTAAGGGCCCTTGTGGTCCCCATAACCCTTGCCAATAAGACGCTTGCAGCGACGCAAAATTAGTTTACCTTTCCTAATTAGCAGTCTTTGTTCTAACAGTTTTTTTCTGTTTTGCTAGCCTGCAAGCCAAGGCCTCAGAACTAACAGCCCCACCAGCCCTTTTATCACCACCATCCTGCCTGCTACTCCTCTGTGCTCAGAAATAATCATAGTCTTTGAGTGCTAAAACTATTTGCTTACTGTTGCACCCCCCAAAAAATGGCTTATCTGCACAAATTAATGACCATGTTCATAACTGTGTTTTGCTTCAATGTCCTGTGAGTAGTAGTCAGAGCCTTATCATAGAATCATAGAATGGTTTGGGTTGGAAGGGGCATTTAAAAGATCATCTAGTCCAACCCCCCTGCCATGGACAGGGACAGCTTTCACTACATCAGGTTGCTCAAAGCCCCGTCCAACCTGACCTTGAACACTTCCAATGATGGGGCATCCACAACTTCTCTGGACAACCTGTTCCAGTGGGAAGGACCTTCAAGGTCTGATGTACTTCCAGATAAAGTGGTAAGGGTGGCTGGTCCTGCCAGTCAATCACAACAGAGCACATGACTGGAAGAGGAGAGTAACTTCTGGGGCAAATGGTCCCTGAGGTTGCTTGGAGCAAAGTGGGACTTGTCACTTCTTATCTTGTATATCATTTTTACCTATATGACCATTGGGGAATTTTTATTGTACCCCTTGAGGCAAATTAAACACACATTTGTGCTTAAATATAAAGAAAAAAATTAATGAACAATGCATTGGGCAGAGTCCTACCACCATAATTGGTTCTACAAGGAGTCTGCAAAGACGCCTCACGAGCTGGTTCCTTATATACATTTGCACCAGCACCAGTCCGATGAGCAGTGGAATGGGGTGCCTCAGCCCAGCCCCTGAGCTCTCAAATTCCAGGATGGCTACAAGACAATGCTGTGACTGTTTCTTATCACCAAGGGAAACTTCACTCCCTTAGAGGGACTCCTTCTGTCTCTGGTATTCTTGCTTCCAGCCAGTTTAACCCATTCTGCAGTTGGGCCTTCTTGCCCTCCATGCCATATCATTCCTTCATCACAAATGAGCACTGCTAAGCAGTTACAGTTTGAATTTCCCCTTCACTACTAAGGCCATTTACACAACCAGTTAATTCACTCATCTAAATCAGCGGCCATCCTTGAGTCCCTTTTGTGTTAAAATAAGTGCAGCTTTTTTTACAACAGCTGTGGTGACTCCCTATATTCTTCCCTGAGCTTCATGAGCACATTGCCTGTGCCAACTTTCTCTGAGCCTTCTGCCATTGTAGGGGGTTTGTTGATCGGTCACACTTTGTTGCAATGGCTCCTCAGTTTCTTGAACGTCCTTACGCAATCAGAACATTTGTACTGGTGTGTGACACGAACCTTTTTTTTTATTTTCACTATTGTTCATAAGGGTAACAACAGTGCTCCTGCACTGCCATTGCTGCCCCGTGCCCACTGACACCACCTCAGACTCTGAATCCAGCGATTCAAGTTCAAATCTTGTTGGAATCTTCAGTACCTGTTATGCGATTTGGTATACTACTTATATAGAACTTGCTTAGCATAACTTGCTTAGCATTAGTAGCTAAATTTGATGAAGCCTTAGTCCACAAGCTGTGAACTTTAACCCAGATATGCTGAACTTTTACCTAGTTAAGTAAAAGAAGGCCCCAGAGCCAGTTTGAGCTGGAAGATAAGGAAGCAAGGAAGACCGCTGCAATCGTCAGCTGATGCAGCAACCTTAGAGATAAGAGAAGAAATGGCCAGTCTAGAGACAATGAAGGGACCCAATGAAGAACAGGAAGACCTCAGACCCTAATATTACTATTGGTCCAAACTGCCGTGTGAGGGGTGGGGAACTTAGATTGTAAGGGTATAAATTGCCCAGGGATTTCTTTGTTTGGGGTCCCTCTTCGGAGGCACCCAGCTCGAGCTGCTCTGCATGTTGGATAAATAAGCCACTTATTTACTCAGCGGACTGGCAACTCATCTTCTTCCAGAAGGAACCAAGGGCCAAACCCTTGCCACCCTATGGTGGCATAATTCCTGCAGGTGGCATAATACCCTCAATACAGGCCAAGGGTGTTGACAGTGGCATAATTCCTGGCAAGATGGCGTAATTCCCTCAGCATGGGCCAAGGGTGTTGTTGGAGACATTCGAGAAACAAAACAAAGGATATTACTCAACCTCTGTAGATAGCTAATAAGACATGGCCCTGGGAGAAGGAACAGGATGGCGTCATAGAACAGCGAGACTAGAAAATACCAAGATAAGCGAAAAGGGAACAAAACCACTGATAAGACCAAGGAGAATCACTTGAACTACGAGTGAACTATCCTAATTAACATAGTAAAAAACCTGCCCTCAGGTAAGGAAAGCCCCTTACCAACAAAGCCCCTTTCTCACTGAACATGCACAGTAAAAAGGGAGGATGCTGGGACTTTAAGTGGAGATGAGGCATCGCAAGAATCAATGGGAATGAGGATGACTAAGCATAACTGTAAAAGTTCTGATAACTGTTGCTTGGAATGCATAAATGTTAACTGTGTGTTAGCCAAGGTGTGCTAGCTTTGTGGAGTTACCACCTAGCACCCATCTCTGTGCAGACATGAAATCAACAAATATCTCGACTCTGTGTGTTATTTGGCTCTTTGCACACCGGGTGAAGAACCCTGCTTTGGGACAACATGTTGAGGGTGGCATAATTCCTGGCAGGTGGCATAATTTCCTCAACAGTACCCAACCAGCTAGGGATGACACACAGGAATGTGCCCTGAGGCAGCCCATTCCTGTGTGGGCAGGTGCCTTGAGCAGTTCTCAGCTCTGGTAACGCTCTGGGAGTTTAAGCTCAAACAGGCATGGAATCCTGTTAAAATTGTAGACCACCTGAAGGAAGGATGTCTTGCCTATACTGAAGACAGCACTAGAGTGCTGTGTTGAGGCCTGGCCTATACCTACCAGGCCTGTGTCCAGCATCCTCTAGGAAGCAAGAGTATCTCTGGATCTGAGTATGTATAAATGGACACTGAGAGGGCCTCTGAATCTGAGGATACACAAATGGACACTGTAGCTAAACCCAAGACTCAACCCTCAACCATAATAGCCACTCCTGTAGTCAAGAAGAAACAGTGGAAGCAGAGGTTGACCTGGTTAGTAAAGGAGGAAGCAGCTCCTCATGAGGGGGAGCAGGAGGAAGAATTGGAAGAGGCAGACTGTTCTGCAGCAGGACAGCCACAAAAACAGGAGAGGGAAGAGACAGAAATCATAAATCATTTGGAAATCACCTGGTCCTTGCCCCTGAGCAAACTGTGAGATATATGGAAAGATTACTGCCATCAGTCAGGCGAGTGTATTGCTGCCTGGTTAATCCAATGCTAGGATACTGGGGACTGACAGTCAAGAATTCAAAGGTAAGGAAGACCAGCAGCTGGGATCCTCTCCTGGTTTCAGCTGGGATAGAGTTAATTTTCTTCCTAGTAGCTGGTATAGTGCTGTGTTTTGCATTTAGGATGAGAATAATGTTGATAACACACTGATGGTTTAGTTGTTGCTAAATAGTGCTTACACTAGTCAAGGACTTTTCAGCTTCCCAAGCTCTGCCAGGTGCACAAGAAGCTGGGATGGGGCACAGCCAGGACAGCTGACCCAGACTGGCCAAAGGGCTATTGCATACCATATGATGTCATGCTCAGTATATAAGCTGGGGGGAGTTGGCCGGGAGGGAGGGACTGCTGCTCAGGGATGGGCTGGGCATCGGTCAGCAGGTGGTGAGCAATTGCATTGTGTGCATCACTTATTTTGTATATTCTTTTATCATTATTATTTTTCCCTTCCTTTTCTGTCCTATTAAACTGTCTATCGCAATCCACGAATTTTACTTTTTTTTTCCAGTTCTCTCCCTCATCCCACTGGAGGAGGGGGAGTGAGTGAACGGCTGTGTGGTGTTTAGCTGCCTGCCAGGTTAAACCACACCTCCAAACCAGCAAAGCAATTTGCAGGAAACTGAACACAGTTCTGTTCTTTCAAAGCCTGTTACAGTTTTTGTTGTTGCCCCTGATGGTTGCTGGCTTGTAGAATTGATCAGAAACGGTGCTTTCACCCCACAGGATGGTTGGCTATTGTAATTTTCTTCTGTTTCCCAAATTTGGATGATGACTCATATGAACTTTCTGATCATGGGGATCTTTAAGTCACACTAAAAATAAATAAAAGAGAATGTGATGCAGCTGAGGATGAAGATGCTAATCGTGGGCCAGTGTGTGGTGGTTCAGAGGGCCAAAGTTCTCTCTGAGGTTGAAGAGCTGAGAGGTGGCTTTGGGTCAAGAAAATGGAATGGGTCTGAAGACACCTCATACAAACCAAGCAGAAGCGATAAAGAACTGCTTGGCATGAAGGAAGGAGAGAAGGTGGCTGTGAGAATCTAGAATAAGTTAGACAGATGTTTGGCCACTCCAGATTTATACCTTCATACTTCATTGTCTGAGACATTTAAAAATCTCAAATGCAGTGTGGTTTCTAAGTAAGAAATGTCACAGCCCTTGATTCAAGAAAGTAGTTTTCAGTGTAGAACAAAGGACAAAGTGAAAATATGCCTCTGTCACTTCTCCCACAAAATGCCGTGGCTGCCTTCTTAACAGGGCTCCAAGAACGCACAAAGCATGGCTGCCAGTCACTACCTCCTGCAGAACAGTGTCAACAAGGACTAACAGCAGTTACCTTTTCTCTGCATCTTTCCAATCACCTGTCTGTAAGCCCATCCTTTACAAGAGAAGTTTATAGATTTGGCATTTAAAAGAAAAAGAGAAACCTGCATTTCATGAGAGATGTCAAGTGTGAAGCAACGTGTCTGTATTATCAGCTTTGAATTCCTGAGTTCTGTATGTGGAGTGTGGAGTAACGTGTTAAGAGATAGTAAGCCACAGAGCAGACTACAGCTAGCACTTGGGAGAGATATAATTTACTGTTCAATGGAATGAATGCTATTGTGCAGCGACAGCTAGTGCGCTGAATGACACACAGTGGCTGTTTGACTCACAGCAATAATACCCAGAGAGGTTTGCACATCAGACTGTTTCAGGGGAATGCAGAGAGGAAGTGTCTGAGGAAAACAGGTCCCACTATATTTGCTAGTTCATGAACCACTTGCCTCTGATAGTGAACCACCAGATATCATTTTCAAAAGGGAAGTCTGTATGTGCTAGAGTGGAACAGACTTTCTAACTTATAGAATCATAGAATCATAGAATGCTTTGGAATGGAAGGGACCTTTAAAGGTCATCTAGTCCGACACCCCTGCAATTGGCAGGGACATCTTCAACTAGATCAGGTTGCTCAGAGCCCCATCCAGCCTGTCCTTGAATGTTTCCAAGGATGGGGCATCTACCACCTCTCTGGGCAACCTGTTCCAGTGTTTCACCACCCTCATCGTGAAAAATTTTTTCCTCGTGCTTAGTCTGAATCTACCCTCCTTTAATTTAAAACCATTACCCCTTGTCCTGTTGCAGCAGGCCTTGCTAAAAAGACTATCCCCATCTTTCTTGTGGGCCCCCTTTAAGTACTGAAAGGCCGCAATAAGGTCTCCCCCGAGCCTTCTCTTCTCCAGGCTGAACAACCCCAACTCTCTCAGCCTTTCCTCATAGGAGAGGTGTTCCATCCCTCCGATCATTTTTGTGTCCCTCTTCTGGACCTGCTCCAACAGGTCCATGTCCTTCCTGTGCTGAGGACTCCAGAGCTGGACGCAGTACTCCAGGTGGGGTCTCACCAGAGCAGAGTAGAAACTGGAATTCTGTTTTCTTGCAATAATTGTTTCTCCCTTTCCTTCCATTGCTCAAGCTACAGAACTAGTAAATATTGTGAAAGTCAAGGTGCTAACTGCAATACAACTTGCTTAGAGGAATGAACACTACCTGGGACTAAGAGCTTTTACCTCAGGGTCAATGTGACCTGAAGACCCAACTTAAATTGGCTCTCACCAGCTGAGAACACCCCATACTGACAATAAAACAATAATAGATTTGCCTTAAGAAACCAGGCATATAACCACGGCCAGAACAGCAAACGACCAGAATCCAGTATAAAACCACTCCACCTTCATGGGACATCGGTGTAGAACAATGAAGATTAACACTCCGCTGACCATACGTCTGCACCGTCTGCACCATCTGCACAGGACAAGCACGTACGAATCCTGCATGGGACAAGTACATACTGATTATGCAAGCAATAGTAACTGATTAGCCCATCCTTTAACATGAGTAATTTGATTGGTCTACACAACTGCATTGTAACATATATAAACCCTGCTTTCCCCTGTATCAGGGTCTTCCATGCATTAGGCTATGTGCATAGCTAATATGAGAGAATAAATTCCCTTGGCAATTCTATGCTAAGCATCCTTGCCTCCCTCCTCAGTCGGTGAAGAACTGACTTTTATAATATGAACAAGTAAACTTAGCGCATGCTTCAGGCTGAAAGATGTTCTGCTTGTTTATGCTTGCATTTCCTTTCCACACAGATATTGTTGCTACCTAACTGTTGGTATCTGGAATATTTGTGTCCTATATTATGTCTTAGCAGCCCCTATTGTTCACTGCACTATTTGTAAAAGGCTTATTCCTGGATACATGCTTTTCGGATGTCTATCTGTTTTGATACCAGTTTAATGGCAAGCCACACCTGACATCTGCATAAACTGAGCAAAGTTTATTTCTAAATAGAGATAGAAAAGTCAGTGCAAAACTGTGAGTATGGGCTGCAAGTTGCATTGCTTTTCTTCTTGTTTGGATGTGGACAGAATATAGGCAATATGTTTAAAAGCAAAATTGATTAAATGATCCCGATGCCTTCATTTTGCATAAATAGGCTTTAATTCTGTGCAAGTCTTCCTAACAACAAGTGTATGTCTGATTAAAAGGTGATGCAAAGGATGAGGGTAATGAACCTAAATTGCTTATATTGTTCAGGAATGCCCAAACATATGGGGCCTTATAAGCTGTATTACACATTTTTAGGTATTGAAGAGCAATTCTCTCCTACTTTTCCCCAAACTAAGAGCTTAGCATGTTGCTTGCTTCTGCTCTATAGTCCCTACTTACTAAACTTTCCCTGTCTCCCTTCTAGGATCCTGACCTGGTGACTTGCACCCCCAGCCTTCTGGAGATCCTGCACCAACTACCTTTTACCTACACAATTCATTGATCTCCAACACACATGGTAGCAAGTAGGGGTGGCTTATAAAGACTTGGATCAGAACCTAGAGCTGCAAGCAGGGTTGCACCTGAGTCGTTGGCAATGCCTTTTCCTCCTTTCTGCTATATTGATCCATGTGGCAATTAATCACGGACTCCGCGTATGAGTTTAGGCGAAGACAAGCGAAGACACTTTATTTTTACAATCTATCCCTTTTATATTATGATCTAGTGTTCATGAGCAAGCAAAACCCATCTCATTGGCTACTGTCTTGCATCCACGCATCTCTTCAGTGCTACTTATTGGTTCTTCAAGCTGGTGCACGCGAATTCCTCTTTCAGGGATGTATCCAATCTCATCCTTATTTTTCTGCCTCTAAGTTTCACAGGCTTGTTTGTAACAAGCCTCAAGGGCACAGCTGCATCTCGTCAAAGTAAAACACTATCTCATTTATTCCCACACTACAGCACTAGAGTCCTGTGCACAACTTCATAGAAACCATAAAGCTAACCTCACATTGATGCTGGTGGAATATTGGCCTACATCTTGGACCTTACCCTCAGGGCCAATATGGGACATGATATATACTCAAACGGAAGACCTGGAAACCAAATATGAAAAGGTTATTACATACCAAAAACAAGTGACTTGCTATCAAACATGGTCTGGATTGTCAGAATTTCAACAGAAATTGAACAAACTGCTGGACATCTTTGGTATGATGTTTTTATGGGATGCACACCATCTGCAGCTGGCATATTGTATCTTATATGCTAGTTTAATTTAAAGATTACCTTGTCCTGTAGATTTGAGAGAACCAAACGGACTGTCGCAACTGTGCACCAGTGTCCACCAGAGCCTTATACTCCTGTGGGTGCAATGTTGTAGGCCATCGAATCCATACAGTCCAGTAAGCCTGGTCATCCTCTCCTCCACTTGACTGGAGGCAGGGACCCTCTACTGCTGGTCGGAGCATTCATTATCTGACTCCTATAATAGTAGACCAGAAGCCCCTTCATCAAGATCAGGAGGAGGGGAGGCATCCTCAGCCTTTCTGCTGTGTCTGGGGAATTGCTTGACAGCAACCGAAACAGTAATATGCCTGGATGGACCCTTTTTAGCCACTGTTTTTTCCTACAATTCATATACGGGTCTGAGGTAGGTGCACCATCCCACTTCCTCATGTCCTCCCCATGGTCATGCAAGAAGAATCACAGAGTTGCATGCGGCATGCACCTGCAGTTCCCTTTCCCTTGAACAGGGAAAGGTTGACTCCTTGATAGCTGAGACACAGGCCTGTAAAATCAAGAAGGAAGAGAGATTTTCTTCCAATTGCCAGAGCTGGCAGGACAATTTCTCCACATTTGGTGCCTTGATTTGCAGCCAGTTCATCATCACTAGGATGTTGGCTTTGTGTTCCATGCTAACCTCCGCCACATGGACCATGTGCACTGTATGTCATCCAGAACTTCGGAGGCCTGGTTCTTGTCCAGGTCACTGTAGACCATTTCCACCACTGCCATTTCCCTCAGATACTGGACATCTTCCTCCACTGAAGTCTACTTGCCTCAGTAGTTTACATCTTCCTTGAGGGGATACCTTGCATTCACATTCTACAGGAGCAGCCTCCAGAGGCTGCAGATTGTTACCCCTCTTCTGATCTCTTTGTCAATTCCTTGGTTCCTAGATAGGGATCTGTCCTGGTTTAACCCCAGTAGGCAACTAAGCACCACACAGCTGCAAGCTCACCCTCTCTGCCCCGCCCTCCCCCAGTGGGATGGAGGAGAGAATTGGAAAAAAAAGTAAAACCCATGGGTTGAGATAAAGAGTTTAATGGGACAACAGAGGAATAATAATTATTATTATTACTATTATTATAAAAGTATATACAAAACAAGTGATGCACAATGCAATTGCTCACCACCCACAGACCAATGCCCAGCCCGTCCCCGAGCAGCGATCACTGCCCCCCAGCCAACTCCCCCCAGCTTATATACTGAGCATGATGTCATATGGTATGGAATAGCCCTTTGGCCAGTCTGGGTCAGCTGTCCTGGCTGTGCCCCCTCCCAGCTTCTTGTGCACCTGGCAGAGCATGGGAAGCTGAAAAGTCCTTGACTAGTGTAAACTGCTCGGCAACAACTAAAACATCAGTGTATTATCAACATTATTCTCATCCTAAATGCAAAACACAGCACTATACCAGCTACTAGGAAGAAAATTAACTCTATCCCAGCTGAAACCAGGGCAGTATCCACCCCTTATTCCATACCATATACGTCATGCCCAGGTCCCACACTTTCCAATACATTCAAATTAATCAACACCACTTTTCCAGTCTTTTGATATACACACATAGGTATCATTCCCTAGGTCTGTGGGTCATCCCTCTAAAACGTCCATTCATTTAGTCCATGACTTCGGGCTTCATCCATCATAACAGTCTTTCAGGGCAGGAGAGATGGTGTGTGGTGTTGGATTGTTGCATGCTGAAGTCAGTTCTGGTTCCATCAACACTGCACTTTGCTTGGTTTCCTCAAAGTTTGTTCTTCATTAATTTGGGTGATTCTTACTGTATACTGTTGGTATGGCACATAGTAATCATAGAAGTGATGACATCCAGTATTATATAGCAACTAACATCATACAGTTCAGTTCATTGGCTATTTTCACCCAAAATCAAATCCCCTTGAGGTACACATTGGACTTCCCCATCCTCCCGCATAACCCACCAAGTGCACCCAGGTCCTTGAGCAAAAGCAATCCCACAAATGGGTTTACCTCTGCCTGAAGCAGGAGTAACCCAGACTGTCTTCCCCAGCATATTTTTTATGTGCACTACAGGGACTTTATCCCCCTCTACAGTACGTAAAAGTCTTGACTGGGCAGGGCCAGCTCAATTGGCAGATCCCCTGGTGTTGACTAACCAAGTGGCCTTTGCGAAATGTGTATCCCAGTGTTTGAATGTCCCACCACCCATTGCTTTTAGTGTAGTCTTTAACAGTCCATTGTATTGTTCGTTTTTCCCGGAGGCTGGTGCATGATAGGGGATGTGATACACCCACTCAATGCCATGCTCTTTGGCCCAGGTGTCTATGAGGCTGTTTTGGAAATGAGTCCCGTTGTCTGACTCAATTCTTTCTGGGGTGCCATGTCGCCATAGGACTTGCTTTTCAAGGCCCAGGATAGTGTTCCGGGAGGTGGCATGGGGCACAGGATATGTTTCCAGCCATCCGGTGGTTGCTTCCACCATTGTAAGCACATGGCGCTTGCCTTGGCGGGTTTGTGGGAGTGTGATATAATCAATCTGCCAGGCCTCCCCGTATTTATATTTCAGCCATCGTCCTCCATACCAGAGAAGCTTGAACCACTTGGCTTGCTTGATTACAGCGCATGTTTCGCATTCATGGATAACCTGTGCAATAGTGTCCATGGTCAGATCCACCCCTCGATCACGAGCCAATCTAGATGTTGCATCTCTTCCTTGATGGCCTGAGGTGTCATGGGCCTACCGAGCTAGAAATAATTCACCCTTCTGTTGCCAGTCCAGATCCACCTGAGCCACTTCAATCTTAGCAGCCTGGTCCACCTGCTGGTGGTTTTGATGTTCTTCAGTGGCCTGACTCTTGGGTACTTGAGCATCTACGTGACGTAGTTTTACAACCAGGTTCTCTACCCGGGCAGCAATATCTTGCCACAATGTGGCAGCCCAGATGGGTTTGCCTCTGTGCTGCCAGTTGCTCTGCTTCCATTGCTGTAACCACCCCCACAGGGCATTTGCCACCCTCCATGAGTCAGTATAGAGATAGAGCACTGGCCGCTTTTCTCATTCAGCAATATCTAAAGCCATGTGGATGGCTTTCACCTCTGCAAACTGACTCGATTCACCTTCTCCTTCAGCAGTTTCTGCAACTTGTCGTACAAGACTCCATACAGCAGCTTTCCACCTCCGATGCTTCCCCACAAGACGACAGGACCCATCAGTGAACAGGGCATATTGCTTCTCATTTTCTGATAGTTTATTATATGGTGGGGCCTCCTCAGCATACGTCACCTCATGCTCTGGCGATATTCCAAATCTTTGCCTTCTGGCCAGTCCATGATCACTCCCAAGATTCCTGGGCAACCGGGGTTTCCTATTTGAGCCCGTTGTGTGATCAGTGCGACCCACTTACTCCATGTAGCATCAGTTGCACGATGTGTACAGGGGACCCTCCCTTTGAACATCCAGCCCAACACTGGCAGTCGTGGTGCCAGGAGGAGCTGTGCTTCAGTACCAAACACTTCCGAAGCGGCTCGAACCCCTTCATATGCTGCTAATATCTCTTTTTCAGTTGGAGTATAGCCAGCCTCGGATCCTCTGTATCCCCGACTCCAAAACCCTAGGGGTCGACCTCGAGTCTCCCCTGGTGCTTTCTGCCAGAGGCTCCAGGTAGGGCTGTTCTCCCCGGCTGCAGTGTAGAGCACGTTTTACATCTTGTCCTGCCCCGACTGGCCCAAGGGCTACTGCATGGAATATCTCCTGTTCAATTTGTTCAAAGGCTTGTCGTTGCTCAGGGCCCCATTTGAAATCATTCTTCTTCCGCGTCACTTGATAGAGAGGGCTTACGATCAGACTGTAATTTGGAATATGCATTCTCCAAAAACCCACAATGCCTAAGAAAGCTTGTGTTCCCTTTTTGCTGGTTGGTGGAGACATGGCTGTTATTTTGTTGATTATATCCATTGGTATCTGACGACATCCATCTTGCCATTTTATTCCTAAAAACTGGATCTTCTGTGCAGGTCCCTTGACCTTACTTTGTTTTATGGCAAAGCCGGCCTCCAGAAGGATTTGGACTATTTTCTTCCCTTTCTCAAAAACTTCTGCTGCTGTGTTGCCCCATATGATGATGTCATCAATGTACTGCAGGTGTTCCGGAGCCCCACCCTGTTCCAATGCAGTCTGGATCAGTCCATGGCAAATGGTGGGGCTGTGTTTCCACCCCTGGGGCAGTCGATTCCAGGTGTACTGGACGCCCCTCCAAGTCAAAGCAAACTGTGGCCTGCACTCTGCCGCCAAAGGGATTCAGAAAAATGCATTAGCGATGTCAATTGTGGCATACCACTTGGCTGCCTTTGACTCCAGTTCTTATTGAAGTTCTAGCATGTCCGGCACGGCAGCGCTCAGTGGCGGCGTGATTTTGTTCAGGCCCTGATAGTCTACTGTTAGTCTCCACTCTCCATTAGAATTTCTCACTGACCATATGGGACTGTTAAAGGGTGAGTGAGTGTTGCTGATCACTCCTTGGCTCTCCCGTCGACAAATCAGCTTATGGATGGGAATCAGGGAATCTCTGTTGATGCGATATTGCTGCCGGTGCACCGCTGTGGTAGCGATTGGCACCTGTTGTTCTTTGGCCCTCAGCAACCCCACAATAGAAGGGTCCTTTGAGAGACCAGGCAGGGTAGACAGCTGTTTAATTTCCTCCGTCTGCAAGGCAGCTATACCAAAAGCCCACCGGTACCCTTTTGGGTCCTTGAAATACCCTCTCCTGAGGTAGTCTATGCCAAGGATGCACGGGGCCTCTGGGCCAGTCACAATGGGGTGCTTCTGCCACTCCTTCCCAGTTAAGCTCACTTCAGCCTCCAATACAGTCAGCTGTTGGGATCCCCCTGTCACTCCAGAGATACAGATGGGTTCTGCCCCTTCATAGCTTGATGGCATTAGGGTACTCTGTGCGCCAGTGCCTACTAAAGCCTTATACTCCTGTGGGTCTGATGTGCCAGGCCATCGAATCCACACAGTCTGGTACACCCGGTTGTCCCTTTCCGCCACCTGGCTGAAGGCAGGGCCCCTCTAGTCCTGGTCATAGCATTCGTTACTCACTTCTTGTAAATGCGAATCAAAAGTCCTTTTATTAAGATCGGAAGCAAAATCAGCCCTTCTGCTCTGTCTGGGGAACTGCTCACTGGAAACTGGAGCAGCAATTTTCCTGGAAGAACCCGTTTGTGTGGTTTTTTTCCTTGCAACTCACGTACCCGTGCCTCTAGGGTTGAGGTAGATTTTCCATCCGACTTCCTCATGTCCTCTCCATGGTCACGCAGATAAAACCCACAGGGTGGCCCGTGGTGTGTATTCACTATATCTTCTCTCTTGAAGAGAGGGATGCTTACTCCTGATGGCTGAGATACTGGTCCATACAGGTGAGGAGTAGGACATGTCCTCTTTGAATCGCTGGAACTCCCGGGATAATTTCTCAGCTAGCATGTCAGGCAGTTTCTCCACAGCCAAGATGCAGGCCCGTAGGGAGGAAGAGAGACTTTCTTCGTATTGTCGGAGTTGGCCAGCCATTTCATCCACCGTTGGTCCCTCTTCATCTTTCCAGGTCGTTACTGCCAAAGAGTTTGCATATGAGGATGGTGTGCTCCGCGCAAACTTCCGCCACATGGGTCGTGTGCACTGGACTTCATCTGGATCTTTGGATAGCTGCTCGTTGTCCAGGTCATTATAAATCACCTCCAGCATGGCTAATTCCCTCAGGTACTGGATACCTCTCTCCATGGTGGTCCACTTGCCTGGCTGACATATAACATCTTCCTTGAAGGGATACCTTTCCTTCACAGCTGCCAGAAGTCCCCTCCAGAGGCTGAGGACTTTTGCCCCTTTTCCAATTGCTTTGTCAATGCCCCCTTCCCTAGAAAGGGATCCCAGCTGCTTGGCTTCCCTGCCCTCTAATTCCAGGCTACTGGTCTTGTTATCCCAGCATCGGAGCATCCAGGTGATGATGTGCTCGCCTGGATGATGACTAAAATCTTTTCGCATATCTCGCAGCTCACTCAGGGACAGAGATCGGGTTGTTACCATCTCATCTGTGGGTTCTGCCTCTTCCTCCTCCTGTTCTTGTGACGGCCCTGGTTCATCATCAGCCCTTACTAAACGAGTTGATTTTCTTGTGTATTTTTTCTTCTGTATAGGGGTGACTGATACTGGCACAGGTTCGTTCTCTGACCTAGCCACAGTACCTGTTACAGGATCTGGCATATCGGCAGCGCTCGTCACAGGGGCTGGCGTAGCCGTAGTGTCTGTTGCAGGGGCTGGCATAGCTGCAGCGCCAATCATTTTGTCGTCAGATCCATAGACCTTCTCTTCCCCTTGAGGGTTCTGAATAGTGTTTAATACGGCTCGGTAGGCATGGGACAGGCCCCAGCACATTGCAGTGATTTGTGTCTCCCTAGAATTGTCAGGATGACAGCATACTTTTTCCAAATGTTCTACTAATTTTTCAGGATTCTGCACTTGTTCAGGGGTGAAATTCCAAAACACTGGAGGGGCCCACCATCCTAGGCATTTGCCCATACTCTCCCACACACCCTGCCACTCATAACTGTCCAGCCTTGGGGCAGATCTCTGGATGATATTCCTGAAATGCTTATTAACCTTAGACAAAACCGAAACAATATACCCAAGAAATACCAATAGATGTATCTTAACTACCCAAGGATGTTCAAGATATACTGAAAAGTTGTTGCAATGAAGGAGGAAACATCATAGAAGAAGGCAATGAAGGTGTCATTCTGTATTTCCTCCATAATAAACCTCTCAGAGGAAGAGGTATAATTGATAATTTTCTCCATGAGGTGGTACCCAAAGTACAGTAATGGCTTCGCTACAGAACCCAAATACCAGATAGCGCTCAAGGTCAGTGTTTTAATAACAAATCTCCCAGGCAAAACTTCACTAATCACTGCAGAGCACAGCAAACTGCAAAAACCAACACCGATCTTTAAACATGTACTGCAAAAAACAAGAGCATGGTGCAGATCAGGTAGACTAATACCAAGAGCAGATGAATCAATATTATGACTGGCAACTGTTAACAGATACAAATTCCTTAATGCACTCTGATTAATCTGTTATTATCTCAAACCCTTCATGCCCCACGTTGGGCGCCAAAAAGGACTGTTGTGGTTTAACCCCAGCCAGCAACTAAGCATCACACAGCCGCTCGCTGACTCCCCCCCCAGTGGGGTGGGGGAGAGAATTGGAAGGGTGAAAGTCAGAAAACTGGTGGGTTGAGATAAGAACAGTTTAATAATTGAAGTAAAATGAAATAGAATGGTAGTAGTAGTAGTAATAATAACAATATAATACAATAATAATATACAAAGCAAGTGATACACGACACAGTTGCTCACCACCCCCTGACTGATGCCCAGCCTGTTCCCGAGCAGCAATCGCTTCCCCCCCGGCCAACTCCCCCCAGCTTATATACTGAGCATGACGTCATATGGTATGGAATAGCCCTTTGGCCAGTCTGGGTCAGCTGTCCTGGCTTTGCCCCCTCCCAGCTTCTTGTGCGCCACACAGAGCATGGGAAGCTGAAAAGTCCTTGACTGGTGTGAGCACTACTCAGCAACAACTAAAACATCAGTGTGTTATGAACATTATTCTCATCCTAAATCCAAAACACAGCACTACACCACCTACCAGGAAAAAATTAAATCTATCCCAGCTGAAACCTGGACAGGATGCATTGCTCAACTTTCTGTGTCTGTTAGCCTTGAATTCAGTCTCTCCAAAGCAACAAAACTGTCCTCCTTTGTTCAGCACTTTGTACTGTTTATTGGCTGCTGTCCCAAACAATAACCAGAATGTTGCAATTATTAGTTAAGGTCATTGCTAAGTACTTGCAAAATCGCTACAGGCCTCTGTGCAAGTGATCACTGACTGAAATATGAGCTTTCCATGCATGCTTGCATATCTGAGTCAAGACAAAACATGTTCAAGTAGGCCATATTTTGGTCTTGCAAAAATACAGATTCTTAGGTTAGCAAAACAACAAAACTAATCTGGGAACATTCCGCTCTTTGTTCCCTTTTATCCAAAATATGACACCTCGGTTCAAGTTTGGGGATTGGTTATTTCCATTTGCAGAGCATTTGGAAGTGTAAAAACTACAAACTAGTACTATTAATGCTATTAGAGAGATCCATAACCTAATTATCTGCAGGCATTTTTCTAGCTCTGCTCATTAATAAAATATTTAACATGAAGCCATCTATAAGAAGAAATAGAAACATACAAATACATGAAATGTTATTTCAAGCCACTTTGAATTGTGAGAGAGGAAAAGAGATCAAATTTTCAAAGACTCCATATTTTATATTTCAAGTAACTATTAAATGTAATTATTAATTACATTGATCAAAGAAATTATCTATTTCTTTTGTTGCAATGGAAAGCTAGCCACTAGCACCAGAAGGGGACTGCTTTTGGACTTTGGGGTTGTAAATCTGTTAAATCTTTTCAACATGTTATTTTCTATTATTCGGTTCTTTTGAATTACTCAGTTCCAACTTCCTGCACATCCTGTTCTACTGACTATCACCAGACGAATAAACCAGTATATTCTGACAAATTCCAGGGGCATAGGGTTTAGGCCTTTTTTTCTTCCTTTTTTAAATGCACACATTACTGCTGCTGTTATATACTGCTGCATGTAAATCTGGAAGCCTGTTTGAAATTCATACTTCTCATCTTCAAGACACCTAAGTTAACTTTTATGATCATTTTTTACAACTCTTAATGAGCGCAGTTAAGTTGTCAGACCCCCAGACACATAAAACATCAGAGAAGGAACTCTTTGCCCAAGGCAGTAGCAACGTTGTGACAGACAGAGGAAGATCTCTGGGCCCATGGTGCAACACAGGCCAGCAGAACATGCTACACATTTTTAAGGCAGCAGAGCTGCTGAAGCTGAGAACTGGGCCTGCTGCAGATGGAGAGGTCATGCCACTAGTACCAAACAAGGTGGCATGGGTCAAAGGGGGTGAGAGCCAATTTCAGCAATCTGACTGACCCATCTCCAGAGTAACCCTGCCTGATGATACTCAAACAACCATGCTCTATGTCTTCCTGAATTGCATGTTGCTTGGTTACATTCTTACCAGTAAGCAAATGGAGAGTCACTTAAAAGCAACAAGCCAGGAAAGGCCATAAAGTTTCAGCAGTTACTTTTAGTCAATTAAAAGTAAACATTTCCCTCACTTAACAGTATGGTACCCTTCATATTTGGGATGGCTACACAATCACAGCAGATGTTCATTCTTTCAAAGCACAGACTCTGCAAAATACTGTGCTGGGAAGTCATGGCATGCAATTATCGGAAAGGCACGGTTGGAAAACGAGGGGGAGAGTAAAGAGAATAAATAGGACTAAGGGGAGTATGCTGAAAAAACTGTAAGCTGTCCCTTGGCATGACCAACCCAATCAATTGCCTCATCAGATTTCCTGGGTCTGCCAAAATGCTTCCAGTGTACTCCCTCTGTACCTGTGGACCCTCTGGAGCTCCCGAAAGCTGAACCCTGCTGCAGCTACAGTGGGGGGTCCCACAAGGGATGGATATGCAGAGGCCAGCCCAGCAGCATCCCATTTCTCCAGGTTCCTTTTCCAAGTCAAGCATCGGTGCCACGGGCCAGCAGTCCCCTCTCTGCAGCTCCAAGCTCAGCCCTGTCCCTGAGGCTCTGGGGTCTCCTTGTACCCACAGGACCCCCGAGACCCCTGGTCCTCCCCGCACACCAGCATGGCTGGACCCTTCCCTCCAGCCTGAGGCTGTGGGTAAAACTGCACACACAGAGACTTTCTTGGTGGGCAATCTCTGTTCTTTGCACTGGGTTCATAAAGATCCTTAGAGAAGGATTTCAAAATACACTTTGAGAGAAGTGATCAAAGTAGCATGAAAACCCATAGCTTAATCTACTGGTATGACTAAGTGATTTTATGTCAATTTATTGGTAAGCAATTATCCATCTTAGGACAGCTGATTGTCCAAAAGTTGATTTTGAGAATACCCCTTAGAAGAGGCAATGAGAAGAAAACATAAATTACAGTCAAGGAGGTAAAACTATGTAATGTTAGTGCTAAGAAGATTTTCACATTCGTGCAATCCATGAATAGACAGGAAAAAGGACTGGGAAGTGTCAGAATTTACCAATGATGAAATTATTTTGTTTAAAAAGAATTACAGAAAATTGGCCAGATCTTCAGAAGGCCACATCAAAGCTAGATATACAGAAAACATAATGGCAGATGGCATTTAGCACTAAAGAATGTGAATTGATGGACATTGGAGGAAATATTTTGCTCACATTACTGAGTCCTAAGCTACTTGTGATGATTCAGGAAAAACTATATTTCTTTCCTGCGAACAGTCTGTTATAGAAAGATTATTAAAAAGAAGGTAAAAAAAAAAAAATGTTATAAACCGTGGAATATTATATGAAGGGCAAATTCAAATTGTAACTGCTCGGCAGTGGTAATTTGTGACTCAGTAATGATCAGGGCATGGAAGGCAAGAAGGCCCAAATACAGAAAGGGTTAAATGGACTGGAAGCAGGAATGCCAGAGACAGAAGGCCTCCCTTTAAGGGAGTGAAGTTTCCCCTGGTGATGAGATAAGAAACAGCCACAACATTGTCTTGTAGCCATCCTGGAATGTGAGAGCTCAGGGGCCACCTTTGGGCAGCAGAGCTGGGCTGGGGGATGGACCCAAGGCCAGGCTGAGGCACTCCATGCAAGTGTGTATAAGAAATCGGCTCATGACGCATCTTTGCAGACTCCTTGTAGACCCACTTATGGCAGTAGGACTCTGCCCAATGCATTGTTCATTATTTTTTTTTATTTATATTTAAGCACAAACGTGTTTAATTCGCCTCAAGGGGTGCCATAAGAATTCCCCAACAGTTCAGTGTCAGAAGTGGGATTGCTGCACACTGGCAGAAGCGACCAGACTGGAACTGGTGGGGAGATCCAACGCAGCGCCACCGCAAGAGGTAAGAGATCCTCCTTTCAGAATTTCACTTATATATGGCCTTCTTCCCTATGGTGTCTCCTGGCTGGCCATCACATCAGCAGTAAGCAAACCCTATATTATTTTAGTTTGTGCTTATAATATAAAGAAAGGAGGAAAATTAAGGGGTAACAGAATTAACAGTCCTTTGTATAGCCGAATTAGAATAGGCTAAGTTTGAGACTTCTGAAAACTTGGATTGCGCTCTGGAGGCATCTCTGTGGGTGAAGATGAGTCATCTTTTATATGGGCCCAGGTTTTGAGGGGATAAAGTCGAAGCTCTGTCTTCCCCAGGACACTCAAACCTCCCCTTCTATCCCTTTGCCAAACCTCTCCTTCTATCCCTTTGCCGTGTACAGGCCCTAGCTTCATGCTCCCCCAGTTTTATAAGGGCCCGGAAACCAAATGAGAGTAGGCTCTGAAAGCTTTTTGCTTTGAGGGGATTGAGTCAAAGCTCTGTCTTCTCAAGGATGCCCGAACCTCTCCTTCTATCCTTTTACCATGCATAGGCCTTAGCTTTGTACTCCCTCACTGAGAAAAGTCAAAAAACTAATTGGGAAAATGGGTCAAGGTTCCTCCTGTCCGGATCCTAAAAGACTGTTAGTCTCCATGTGCCACAATTACGGCACACGATTGGGAAAAAAAAATGGGGGCAGGCAATTGGTCCAACTTGCCCACCAGTGGAAGGGCTATACTTGTGCCTCACCAGAACTGCAATTTCCAGATGAGGGAACCTTTGACCTGGATAAATTAACTTCTCTTCGCCATTACCTCAAAGACAATAAACCAAGACAAATGGATACTTAGATTTTGTGGGGTGAGGAGGTGAAAAATCGCCAGCAGAAATCTGTTATAGCTAACTTACAAGATAATAATGCAAAAATGAAAGAAAAACTTGAAAAGATAAAATTAGGTAAAAATAAAAATAAGGATCCTTCTAAAACTTCAGCTGCAGCACCTAAATCTCTGTACCCAAGCTTAGTACCTGCTGCTACTGCACCAGTCCTACCCCCGTATACCGATCCTCCAGTGATGTCAGACACCCCACCTTATACACCAGGTGGTGTAGGGTTAAAAGATGGGCAAAATCCAGGCAGGGTGTCGTGGTTTAACCCCAGCCAGCAACTAGGCACCACACAGCCGCTCACTCACTCCCCCCCGGTGGGATGGGGAGAGAATCAGAAGAGTAAAAGTGAGAAAACTCATGGGCTGAGATAAAGACAGTTTAATGGGTAAAGCAAAAGCCGCGCGCACAAGCAAAGCAAAGCAAGGAATTCATTCACTACTTCCCGTCGGCAGGCAGGTGTTCAGCCATCCTCAGGAAAGCAGGGCTCCATCACGCGTAACGGTTACTTGGGAAGACAAACGCCATCACGCCCAATGTCCCCCCCTTCCTTCTTCTTCCCCCAGCTTATATACTGAGCATGACGTCATATGGTATGGAATAGCCCTTTGGCCGGTCTGGGTCAGCTGTCCTAGCTATGCTCCCTCCCAGCTTCTTGTGCACCTGGCAGAGCACAAGAAGCTGAAAAGTCCTTGACTAGTGTAAACTCTGCTCAGCAAGAACCAAAACATCAGTGCGTTATCAACATTATTCTCATCCTAAATCCAAAACACAGCGCTCTACCAGCTACTAAGAAGAAAACTAACTCTATCCCAGCTGAAACCAGGACAGTATCCACCCCTTATTCCATACCATTTACATCATGCTCAGGTCCCACATTATCCAATACATCCTCATTAACCACCACCCCACTTATTTTATGGACCACCCCTGTAAAATGTCTGTAAAATGTCCATAAACATCCACAAATGTCCACATAATGTCCATTGAGTTCATTTAGTCCGAGACTTTGGGCTCCATCTGTGATGGTGGTCACTCAGGACAGGAGAGGTGGTGTGTTACGTGGAGTTATTGGGCACCAAAGCCAGCTCAGGTTGGGTCACTGCTGCACTTGCACTGCTTCTTGTAAGGCTTCTTCTCCATTGGTTCAGGTGGTTCCTGGTATGGTAATTCCTATAACATGCAACTCAGATCATGGGTTACAACAATTTAAAGGTATTTCCATTACAATCTCCACCCCTGGCCCCTTTGGGCCAGGATTAATATTGCAAGGAACTCCTCCCCTTGCTCCTAGCCTGGCTAGCAGTAAGGGGTTCTTGCTATAGTAATTCCCATAACATGCAACTCAAATCCCAGGTTACAACAATTTAAAGGTATTTCCATTACAATCTCCACCCCTGGCCCCTTTGGACCAGACCATTGGGCTTAACACTGCAATGGACTCCTCCCCTTGCCCCTGCTCCGGCTTGGACTTATCCACAGACTGCAGTCCCTTAGGTGTTTACCTGCTCCAAGCGGAGCCTTGTCTATGAGCCACAGTCTCTCCAGGGGTATACCTGCTGCGGCATGGATTTATCCACAGCCACAGTCACTTAGAGGTGCACCTGTTCCCACATGGCCTTCTCCATGGGCCACAATGCTTTCAGAGATATACCTGCTCCAGCGTGGCCTTGCCCGCAGCCACAGTCTCTTCAGAAGTAAACTTGCTCCACCGTGGCCTTACCCGCAGCCACAGTCTCTTCAGAAGTAAGCTTGTTCCACCATGGCCTTACCCATGGCCACACGCTTTGAGGTGCTCCAGCATGACCTCATGCACAGCCACTGATGCCTCAAGGTGTACCTGCTGCAGCATGGACTTATCCACAGCCACAGATGCTTCGAGGTGTACCTTATCCAGCGTGGACTTATCCTTGGGCCACAATCCCTTCAAGAGGTATATCTGCTGCGGCACAGACATAACCATGGCCACAGATGCTTCGAGACATACCTGCTCTGGCATGGGCTTATCCACGTCCACAGACGCTTCGGGGTGTCCTGCTCCCACATGGACTCATCCACAGGTCACAGTCCCTTCGACTCGAGTTCACACTGGAGTTCCAGCCTGTCCAGTACAGCAGCACAGAAACAGCAGCGATGCCCTGGCCATCTGCCAGCCCAGGCGCATGGCTATTGCTGTTATCAAAATGTTCCCAGGCACAGCAGAGTAAGATGATAAGCAGTTCAGCAAGCAGCAAAAGCAAAAAGCAGCCACTAACGAGCACTAGACTCTAATATACAGTAAGGCAAGCAAGCCCCATGGCAAGTACAGAAGCCTGCCGATTAATACCTAAACAGCAATACCTGCTATAACTTCGATCTAGCACATTCCAATTAAATCTGTCGTTATCTCGAACCCTTCGAGCCCCACGTTGGGCGCCAAAAAGGACTGTCGTGGTTTAACCCCAGCCAGCAACTAGGCACCACACAGCCGCTCACTCACTCCCCCCCGGTGGGATGGGGAGAGAATCAGAAGAGTAAAAGTGAGAAAACTCATGGGCTGAGATAAAGACAGTTTAATGGGTAAAGCAAAAGCCGCGCGCACAAGCAAAGCAAAGCAAGGAATTCATTCACTACTTCCCGTCGGCAGGCAGGTGTTCAGCCATCCTCAGGAAAGCAGGGCTCCATCACGCGTAACGGTTACTTGGGAAGACAAACGCCATCACGCCCAATGTCCCCCCCTTCCTTCTTCTTCCCCCAGCTTATATACTGAGCATGACGTCATATGGTATGGAATAGCCCTTTGGCCGGTCTGGGTCAGCTGTCCTAGCTATGCTCCCTCCCAGCTTCTTGTGCACCTGGCAGAGCACAAGAAGCTGAAAAGTCCTTGACTAGTGTAAACTCTGCTCAGCAAGAACCAAAACATCAGTGCGTTATCAACATTATTCTCATCCTAAATCCAAAACACAGCGCTCTACCAGCTACTAAGAAGAAAACTAACTCTATCCCAGCTGAAACCAGGACACAGGGATACTGAGAGTACAAGAGGATCCATGCTGGTACTCAGGGGATCCGTTAATGTGCATGTGATTGTGAATCTAGAAAGTAATGTGTGTGTGTATGTGTGCTTTTACTAGTGAACTTACATCCCTACCAGCCGAAGAGGAGGAAGGGGACTTGGCTGTCTGTGTTTATGATTTATGTGAATCTTATACATGGGTGCTGTTGATGATAATGCCTTGTCTATGGCAGTTGTTAGGAAAATCTCATTCCCTAACTATTGTACCAATTAGTCTTTATAGTATGAAATTGTATGAACTTTCTTAATAGTATGAAATTGTATTATTACCTTTCTTATATATAGTTTACATTGTATACTGCATAGTCATGCTTAAGTAAGCATGAATAGTCATGGTTAAGTAAGCATGACTAAAGGACCCCAGCTCATTGCAAGGAGGAGGACAGCCCCCACCCTGAAGATAAGGACCTTTGTTTCTCAGAATCTTTAAGCCGTCCACGAAGATTAAAGGATACTCCTGGACTACTCAGGTAACAACAGCATCCTAGCCCCTCTAACACCTCCTGAAACCCTCCTGTTATCTGGCATCATAGATAAGTAACTGTAGCGAGACCCGACTCCAGAGACATCTAGATCAAGAAAGAAGCAGGTGGATGATGACGCCATAGAATTCTAGTTGCTTTGCAAAACAGTAAGTAGTATGTGTGTGTTAGGTAGTGACTGGTCAAATCATGTTGTACCCGAACACTTGAAAGGTATAAGAACCATGTGTAAAACTGAGTTTGGGGTGCCCCAATTTGAATGGGACACCTCATGCACGTGAATAAAAGAATTGCTATTGTAATTCTATACAGAGTCCTAGCCTTGGTTGGCACGGACCAGTTGCAAAATTTTTGTAACAGTTTTGGTGACCCAGATGGGACACAGCCGACTCACCTGATTTGATGTCTGACTACCACCCAGACCCTGACGATCTGCACTAACAGCTTATGGGTGAGTTCACCTTGAGATACTCAGGCACAGGGATAGTGAAGTGTGGATCTTATTTGGCCGTAAGGAGGTGATACTTTGTAATAATGGAAGGCGGACAAAGTATGGTGAAGAGGTCACTGGTAGATGAATTGTTGCAACACTGGAAATTGGACAGCTGGCTTGTCAAAAGCCTGAGCCATAGAACTCTCTCAGGAAAATTGGCCAGAAGTGACCACCTTTGATGACGCGTTTCAAATGTGGCCACGGTCTGGTTCTTTTAATGATATTAAGTTGAGCTATGTATGCCAACAACTGGAGGATTGGTTTCCATCACAAATGGACTAGTGGTATATCTATGATAATTACTGGACTATTAGTATATCAGGTATCAAAAAAAAAAATTCCCTCTGGAGCACAGAATAAGTAAAAATCTCTGAACGAATGGGAAAAATAAGAGCTCTTTACATTCTGGAATTTATAAATGTCAGAAAGAAGTTTCCCCTTCAGGTCAGAAATTAAATAAAATCTCCAGACGAATGGGAAAATCAGGAATGTTCCACATTCAGCTCTACCTGCCTATTCTACTGCTCTTTTTTTCTGCTTTTACTATGGTTTCTGCTCCAGCTATTGCTACCGCTTACTGTTTGTAAGCACCTCTCCGACAAAAATTATAGGGCAGGACTGGAACCTGGCTAGCTTTCTGTGGGAACAGTCCACATGCCATTTGCACCCACTGATTTGGTTTTGGGGCAACAAGTGCCCAGACTGTGGGAAGGTGATGCAAACTGTATGTGGCATCTTCTGCATTTATAACCCTATGTGGGCTGACATGCAGCAAGTATTTGAGACTGTCTTTTGTGAAAGGCAAGGCGCTGACTGCGATACAACTTGCTTAGGAGAATGAACACTACTGGAGACTATGAGCTTCTACCTCAGGGTTGATGTGACCTGAAGACTCAACTTAAGCCAGCTCTTACCCACTGAGAACACCTCATACCAACAACAAAACAATAGAAGATTTACCCTTCAATGAAACCAGGTGTGTAATCACTGCCAGAACCACAACCAACTGGGGCATCAGTTTAGAACAATGAAGATTAACACACCACCGACCATATGTCTGCACCACCTGCATGGGACAAGCATGTACTGATCCTGCATTAGACAAGTACATACTGATTATGCTAGCAATAGTAACTGATTAGCCCATCCCTTAACGTGAGTAATTTGATTAGTCTATGCAACTGTATTGTAACATATATAAAACCCGCTTTCCTCTATATCAGGGCCCTCCATGCATTAGGCTGGAGATGTGGAGTGAAGAAAAGAGAAAGCTGTGGAACCATTACTGATGTTTTATGTTGAGAATATGAAAAGTCAGATTTTATGATGTGCAGAGCTTTCAGGTCCCTTAAGTCAGTGGTACTGAATGGTGTTCAGCACTTCTAAGAGCTTGTTCCCTCACTAGTCTACCCATTTCTTTTGAGCCCTGGTTCTCTTCATCCAGCCCTCTTTTATGCACTGCTTTCTAGCACAGTTGTCAGAGTCCAATGCTCTCTGATCAGGTTCTTTTAGATATTCCACACAAGGAGGTTTGAATGTTTTAATACCAAATTTATTTATTTGAACATATTTGATGTTACACAGGATTTTGATTTAGCAGTGATACAGCAATATACTGAAATCGCAACACAAGCACAATGCAGCAATTACAATATACAGTTGGATCACTGTACAAAGGTGATTCCTATTACCAGTCTTTCTATGCTCACCATCATGACGCTGGACATCCCAAGTCACCGGGAAGGAATATGTGGGTTGAATCTAGCTCAAGTCAGTTGCTCTCTTCAAAGTTCATTTTGTTGGTTGCTCAGTTTTTATACTCTATGTTGAGCTGAGCAACGTATACATTTCCCCTACCCCCACCCCATGCTGGTTTGACTAGTTCAGTGTTGTGGTTTAACCCCAACTGGCAACTAAGCACCACACAACCGCTCGCTCACTCCCCCCCGGTGGGATGGGGGAGAGAGTCGGAAGAGTAAAAGTGAGAAAACTCGTGGGTTGAGATAAAGACAGTTTAATAGGTAAAGCAGAAGCTGTGTGCACAAGCAAAGCAAAGCAAGGAATTCATTCACTACTTCCCATTGGCAGGCAGGTGTTCAGCCATCCCCAGGAAAGCAGGGCTCCATCATGCCTAATGGTTACTTGGGAAGACAAAGGCCATCACTCCAAACATCCCTCCTTCCTTCTTCCCCCAGCTTTTTATTGCTGAGCTTGACATCATATGGTATGGGATATCCCTTTGGTCAGTTGGGGTCAGCTGTCCCAGCTGTATTCCCTCCCAACTTCTTGTGCACCCCTAGCCTACTTGCTGGCAGGGTGGTGTGTGAAGCAGAAAAGGCCTTGATGCTGTGTAAGAACTGCTCAACAATAACTAAAACATCCCTGTATTAATCAACACTGTTTCCAGCACAAATCCAAAACGTAGCCCCATACTAGCTACTATGAAGAAAATTAACTCTATCCCAGCCAAAACCAGCACACTCAGGAAGACATTCACACTTTTCGATTAACTCAGGGAAGGCCGTTAACACAACCATTTGATCCACTCAATTGATAAAACCCCTTACTTAAAACAAATCCCACCCTCTGGTCCCCTTTGTGTTGAGATAAGTTCAGTTTTCTTTACAACAGCTGTGGTCATTCCCTGTATTCTTCCCTGAGCTTCATGAGCACATATCCTGTGCCCACCTCCTCTGAGCTGTCTTCCATTGTAGGGGTTTGTTGATCAGTCACAACAGTGTAATGAGATTTGAAGTCTTCAGTAAATTAAATCTGTTCACTTCAGACAACCAACAATGCCTGCAATTTCTCAAGACAAAAGTTCAATCAGCCCCATGTAAATGCAGTCCAGACTTGCAGTTAAGGCAGAAAATAGCTTCAGTAGGCTTCATAGTAGCACACTAGAAACCTTGTCCAGTACATGCAATCCTCTACTACATGACAAACATCATTAATAAGAATCTGATTCCAGTATAAATTGGATTTTGATGTGATGTTGCCCTTTAAAATGTCACCAGTAGCTTTTTATTACTTCAACTGTGACTAAAGATAGCATCAGGAAGATTATTTTCATGTACAGCTGTTATGTCTCTAGCTAGAGATTTTTTACCAGCTGGGTCTCCATAGATGATTTTGCCTTGGAGGCTCTTTGTGCCTGTACTTCTTTTCATCTGCTTTGGCAACTGTCCTGTATTAATTGTAGAGTAGGTAGGAAGCAGGAAGGATTTCTGCTCTTCAGCATTAAGTTTAGAAGGCCTTCTATTCTCCAGGTAAAACCTAATAGGTCTTGATTACACACAAGAGAAATGAATAATGCAGCTGAAGCTTTGTAACTTTTCTAGGTCATGAGACTAGAGTGAAACAATAATACTTATTTAATGACTGGTTTTCAGGGTTTATGACCCATATCCAATCATAAAATATGGCACTGTAATGAAATCAATATATCTTTTTGACAAAGCAAGTTTGGTGCTTTCTTTTGAGTGGCAGATTTGAGAAAGGGCTGATCTGACTGTGATATGGGTTAGAGGAATGGGATAGTTGTCCATGCAATACTGTCATATGGATAAGAGCTGATAGTGTACCAAGGGGTGCAAAGCAAGTGAGGAAAGAGGTCTAGAATATATGGGTTTTGCTCATTATTTTCCCAAATAACTCTTTGCCTCCTCAGAAATTGTTTTTGTGCTCAGTTCTTTTAACAAGATTGGGGGAAAAGGGAGGCAGGGATGCAAAAGTTTCAAAAACATACCTTGATTGTTAACCAGCATACGGTATGTGAACAGCATAAGAAGACTTCATGCTTATGACATCTATTTTATCAAGAATCAGTTTCTATATGGAGACTACAATTAAGGTTTTACCCATTTGCATGCATTTCTAGCACCTACTTCAACCCAAGTTCCCTTTGCTAAGATCAATTCAGACTCCTGCACTGATCTGCAGTTCCCACCTGATGAAAACTCAGATATCCAGTTAATCTGTTTTTCAGCCATGGAAGGACTGTGTCATGGATACTCTGTATTGCAATTTGGTGTAGCATGGCTTTTCAATAGTAACTGCTGAATAGGTCTGCTATTCCTATTCAGTCTTCTGTAGAGGGTTGAAAAGCAATGTCTCAAAATAGTGAATAGAGCATTCAAGATGTCATTGCAATAGAAATATCTTTATTTTCTTGATAGTGTGTGCCAGCCTAGTTCAATGATCTGCATGTTCTTGATGGCCCTTCAAAATCCCAATATCCAGTTCTGTCGTCTTTACTTTCTTGGATGTGCATGAAACCAAAAGCAAGCTGTGTATCTGTTTATCCATTTTTTAGTTTATATTTTAGCCTCTTCCTGTGTACATAAACTAAAAAGCTAAATTAAAGGCGTATCCATTGGCATCCAAATCTTAAGTGGTAGCTGACAAATATACTCTTCTTTCCTATTTATCAGCCCCTAGTTTTCTAATGTTATCTTCATCATTGATCAAGTAAAAGGTAGACTTAATTTGCTTCCATCTCCCAGCTTATTTTCTTATTTTTCATACAAAGTATGCCCAAGTGAAGGAAAATGGTTGTATTTTACTTTTTAATGTACAAAGGATGATTGCCTTTTCATAGGGAAAAAGAGCAAACCTGCACATAGTATTGCACATATTAATGAAGAATAGAGAGAGTCTGCAGTTCCTTATGCCACCAAAGCTTCTGTTCAGAATAAGATTCAAATATCTTTATAGAAAGGATTATGTGATGTAGTATCTTTAACAGCACAGACTGGACTCTGTGACCCTGGCAGGCACTACAAAATTTTTGTTTCTCTGAAATGAATGGGAATTTTGTTGCAAGGTTGTGAGGTTCTCACAGGGCGTTGGGCATTCTCACAGGGCATTCTAACATTGGCAAAATGATATGTATAACAACAGCAGTTCGGATAAGAATACGAGAACAACAGCCTTGTGTATTCAGTTCATGCACACTGAGGGGAGAAGATGATGACGGTTAGCTGGATTAAACAGAACCCAGGGAATTACAGACTCCTGAATGTGATGGAGCAACTAAGCATGGGAAATGTCTAACAACTTCAGGAAGGCTTTTGACACTGTCTCCCATAAGATCCTCATAGACGAGCTGTTGAAGTACGGGCTGGATAAGCAGACAGTGAGGTGAATTGAAAACTGGCTGAACGGCTGGGCCCAGAAGGTGGTGATCAGTGGCGCAAAGTCTAGCTGGAAGCCAGTGACTAGCAGTGTAACCCAGGGATCAATACTGGGTCCAATCCTGTTCAACATCTTCATTAATGATCTGGATGATGGGGCAGCATGTACTCTCAGCAAGTTTGAAGACAGCACCAAACTGTGAGGAGTGGCTGATATGCCACAGGGATGCGTTGCCATCTAGAGGGACCTGGACAGGCTGGAGAAATGAGCACGCAGGACCCTCATGCAGTTCAACAAGGGGAAGTGCAAAGTTCTGCACCTGGAGGGGAACAACCCCAGGTGCCAGTATATGCTAGGGGCAACCCAGCTAGAAAGCAGCTTGGCAGAGAAGGAACTTGAGGTCCTGGTGGACACCAAGCTGATCATGAGCCAGCAATGTGGCCTTTCTGGAAAGAAGGTGAATGGTATCCTCAGCTGCATTAGACAAACTATTGCCAGCAGGTCAAGGGAGGTGATCCTTCCCCTCTACTCAGCACTGGTGAGACCTGTGTCCAGTTCTGGGCTCCCCAATACAAGAGAGACATGGACATACTGAAGAGAGTCCAGCACAGGGCCACGAAGAATCTGAAGGGACTGGAGCATCTTGCCTATGAGGCAAGGCTGAGAGAGCTGGGACTGTTTAGCCTGGAAAAGAGAAGGCTCAGGGGGGATCTTATCAATGTATATAAATACCCAAAGGAAGGGTGCAAAAAGGATGGAGCCAGGCTCTTTCCAGTGACAGGACAAGAGGCAATGGGCACACAGTGAAACACAGGAGGTTCCATCTGAACATCAGGAAACCCTTTTTTACTGTGAGGGTGACCAAGCACTGGAACAGGTTGCCCAGGGAGGTTGTGGAGTCTCCCTCCTTGGAGATATTCAAAAGCCATCTGGACGTGGTCCTGGACAACCTGTTCTAGGTGACCCTGCTTGAGCAGGGGTATTGAAACAGATGACCTCCAGAGGTCCCTTCCAACCTCAGCCATTCTGTGATTTGGTGTGATTCTGTAATTTTGTGAAATAGAGGAGGAGTCAGCCTAAAAGGAAGTATAAAATAATCATGAAATGTTGTAACAGTGGAAGAAACTCTGGAGTGGAAACTGCAGCAGTCAAAACCCAGTTTGGCAGTGCCAGATGCTGCCTGGGGGCTTCCCACACTCTTCCCATCTGGGCAGCGCATCCTCCCATTGATTGCCATGAGCAGCCTTACCTACAGCCAGCCAGGGTCCAAGTGCTGGGGGCACAGCCAGGAGGGACCCTCACTGGGGTTCTGGGTGGTACCTCATGTGGGTCAGCAGGCTGTAGGGAGCCCCTTGGGAGCCCTTGTCCCCAGGAGGGGTGTGCAGACAGGGATTTTGCACACCCAGGAGTAGTGAGGGTGAGTAACCTGAGCTTCCCTGGACAGGGGGTGCAAGAGATGGAACTTTTTTGGATTATTTGTAGAAGAGTGCTTAGAAATTTGTAGGTGTTTATTAACATTTTCAAAGGAGCTTGTATTGTGGTTTATTTGTTGCATTACTGATATTGATCTTAAATGTATGGTTCACTGATTGACAGTTAATTCCGTGTTGTTAATAAATCAATAAACTGCCTCAATCCTGTTTTGGTTTAACAACATGAACTGAGTGTTCTTTCCCTGCAATACAGGGTTTGTTTGAGTAACTGGTCAGAATTAAGGCAGATGTAATAAGCTAGGAAGCTTTATGGAGAGTGTATACATATGCACACTATATATAGTTTTAAATTAACTAAATGATTGCAACTGCAGAAGTGGTCTCAATTTTGACATTAAAGGTTGCATGCCAGCAACTTTTGCTATATGCAAGTCTGAGAGTAAAGGTCTGAATTTCAAGGATAGAGTCCTTTCAAGGGGAGATTCTTGACATCTGCAAAATGCACTTTCTTATTGTAACAGCATAGGGCGCTATTTTAAATCTAACACAACATAACCGATTGGATGAATTTTGCTGACAAGGCCTGAAGACTTGCAACATGATGAAAAATAATGAGGACAGTTACAATTCTGTTCTCTTCCCTCGTGGTCTTAGGTGCTCATGTGCTCATCTGCTTCTGGGCAAGCTGTTGAAGGAAGAAGGATATGGTAGGTTTTAGTCAAGATATGAAATATGTATGACAAAGATTTTCTTGCAGGAGAATCCTGAGGGGTCTGCTCTTCCGCAGTATGTGACTAGGTTTGAGATGTTTTGGTCAGGCTTTTGGCTACCCCAGAACTGACAAAGATATAGAACTGGTTTGAGTTCTCCCTGATCATTCATCCTTTCTGGCATGTTCCAGTTTATTTTACTTATTTGCTGTCCACTTGTATCCTCACTTGTATGTTTTTATAATCTCTCTTTGGATCTGCCTAACTAGGCTTAACGAAGGAGATGATGGGAACGTTAACTGTCAAACATGCCAAATTATTTCTTTCTGTTCCCTTTCTTGCCTCTGTCCTCCTCCTGGATTTCATGCTTTACAACTCCTGCTGCCTTAATAGTATTAGTGTTTATTTCATGAAAAGAAAAGCTCACATAGCTGACAGTTCTGGTATACTCATTTAAAAATGCATATGGAAAGTGTCAGAGAAACAAAGTATTGGTATTGCCTTCCTACATTGCCATGGCAAACCACCTGGAGCCCCACTGAGTAATGAATTACTGGTGACAGCAAAGCCTCTGACTACAGGCATCCTTCTGAACATAAATGGAAATATAATGTTTTTTCTTCATCATGTATTCTTAATTCCAACTAGACACTGTCCCTCAGGAATACTTTTTGGACAAGTCATTATACACTGGTATCTTAAGAACTGTTCTTTAGTATGAATTTATCATTAGTGTAATTCTCACTAAGAAGCTCTGTGTGATGCAAAAGGTAGGCGGTAGATTCCACAGCACAAACTTCACAAACTGAATTGTACAGAGAAAAATAAGTAGCATGAATCTGAAGTACACGCCTTTCACATTAGTGAGTTCTGAGCTTTTAATGACAAGTATTCATATATCTAATACAGGCAACAATTATACAAAATTAATTCTGGTTTGATATAAACCTCCTACTCTGATGATAAATACTGTAAAATACAAACTGAAATGAACATGAATTCACAGGGCAACAACCTTTTCCTGACTTAATTTTTATAGTTAAGAAGATAACTACTTTTAAATAGGTCCAATATTTCCACCTTAACAGTCTGATTATTATGTTAAATCAGATCAGATGCAAAATTATTTTTATTACAGATCCTCTGGTGTTAACCAGCCAAGTGGCTTCTGCTAAATTTATATCCCAGTGATTCCATGCCCCAGTGCCCAACGCTCTCAACATAGTCTTTAATAGTCCATTATATCTCTCAGTCTTTCCAGAGGCTTGTGGGTGATAGGGGATGTGATACACCCACTTGATGCCATGTTTCTTGGCCCAGGAGTTTATGAGGTTATTTCAGAAATGAGTCCCATTGTCTGACTCAGTTCTTTCTGAGGTACCACGTCACCACAAAATTTGCCTTTGAAGGCCTAAGATGGTTTTTGGGGCAGTGGCATGGTTTACAGGGTATGCTTCTAGCTACCCGGTAGTTGCTTCCACCATGGTGAGTATGTAGTGCTTGCCTAGGCACGTTCATGGCAGTGGTCCAATATAGTCAATTTGCCAGGTCTCACCATATTGAAAACCCAGCCACTGCCCTCTATTCCAGGGAGACTTTACTCGTGTGGCTTGCTTGATTGCGGCACATGTTTCACATTCATGGGTGACCTGCGTAATGACCTCCATGGTCAGGTCCACCCCTCTCCCATCTGTATGTTGCATCTCTCCCTAGATGTCCTGATGTTTCATGGGCCCCATCGAGCTACAAATAGCTCGCCCTTACACTCCCAGTCCAGGTCCACCTGAGCTACTTCAATTTTGACAGCCTTGTCTACCTGTTCATTGTTTCAATGTTCTTCAGTGGCGCAGCTTTTGGGCATGTGAGCATCTACATGATGTACCTTTAGAGCAGTTTTCTACCCAGGCAGTGATGTCTTGCCACAGTGCAGTAGCCCAGATGAGTTTACCCCTGCACTGCCAATTGGTCTTATTCCACTGCTGTAGCCACCCCCATAGGGCATTAGCCACCATCCAGGAGTCAGTATAGAGATAAAGTACCAACCACTTTTCTTGTTCAGCAGTCTCTAGGGCTAGTTGGATGACTTTTTCACTTCTACAAACTCACTTGACTCACCTTCTCCTTCAGTGGCTTCAATGACTTGTCGTGTGGGACTCCACACAGCAGCTTTCCACTTCCGATGGTTTCCTACAACATGACAGGATCCCTTGGTAAACAGAGCATAATGCCTTTCATCTTCTGATAACTCATTATATGTGGTGCCTCTTGGGCACGAGCCACCCTCTCAGGCGATGCTCCTAAATCTCTGCCTTCTGGACAGTCCATGATCTCTTCCAGAATTCCCGGGGAGCTGGGGATCCACGCTCAAGCCCATTGTGTGATCAACACTACCCACTTACTCCATGTAGCACTGGTTGCGTGACGTGTAGAGGGGATGATTGCTTTGAACATCCAGTGCAGCATGGGCAATCACGGTGCCAAGAGTAGATATGCTTCTGTACCAACAACTTACGAAGCAGCTCAAACCCCCTCATATACTGCTAGCATCTCTTTTTCAGTTGGGGTGTAGCGGGCTTCTGATCCTTGATACTCCCAGCTCTAAAACCCTAGAGGTCGACCTCAGGTTTCTCCTGAGGTTTTCTGCCAGAGGCTCCAGGTGAGACTATGCTCCCCAGGTGCAGTGTAGAGCACATGTTGCAGAGCTGGTCCTATCCAAACAGGCCCAAGAGCTACCACACAAGCAATCTCCTGTTTGATCCTCTCAAAGGCTTGCTGTTGCTCAAGGCCCCACTCAAAATAGTTCTTCTTTCAGGACACTTGACAGAGAGGGCTCACAAGCTGTCCTGGAATATGCATTCTCCAGAATCCTTAGAATCATAGAATCATAGAATATCCTGAGTTGGAAGGGACCCACAAGGATCATCGAGTCCAACTCCTGCCCCTGCATAGGACAACCCCAAAAATCATACCATATGCCTGAGGGCGTTGTCCAATTGCTTCTTGAATGTTGTCAGGCTTGGCGCCATGACTGCCTCCTGGGGGAGCTTGTTCCAATGCTGCACCACCCTCTGGGTGAAGAACCTTTTCCTAATGTCCAACCTAAACCTCCCCTGGCGTATCTTCCTGCCATTCCCTCGGGTCCTATCATTGGTCGCCAGGGAGAAGAGATCAGCACCTGCCCCTCCTTCTTCCCTCATGAGGAAGCTGTAGACTGCGATGAGGTCTCCCCTCAGTCTCCTCTTCTCCAGGCTGAACAGACCAAGTGACTTCAGCCGCTCCTCGTACGGCTTCCCCTCTAAACCCTTCACCATCTTCGTGGCTCTCCTCTGGACACTCTCTAGTAGCTTCGTATCCTTTTTGTACTGTGGCGCCCAAAACTGCACACAGTACTCGAGAAGAGGCCGCACCAATGCAGAGTAGAGCGGGACAATCACCTCCCTCGATCAGCTAGCAACACAGTGCTTGATGCACCCCAGGACACGGTTGGCCCTCTTGGCTGCCAAGGCACACTGTTGGCTCATGTTCAACTTGCTGTCGACCAGAACCCCCAGATCCCTCTCCGCGGGGCTGCTCTCCAGCCTCTCGTTCCCCAGTCTGTATGTACATCCGGGATTGCCATGTCCCAGGTGCAAAATCTGGCACTCGCCCTTGTTAAACTTCATACGGTTGGTGATTGCCCAGCTCTCTAATTTGTCCAGATCTCTCTGCAGGGCCTCTCTGCCCTCGAGAGTGTCAACGGCTCCTCCCAGTTTTGTGTCATCAGCAAACTTAGATAGCAAACCTTCAAGTCCTGCATCCAAGTCATTTATGAAGATATTGAAGAGCACTGGCCCCAAGATGGATCCCTGCGGAACCCCGCTAGTGACTAGTTGCCAGCCCGATGTAACCCTATTTACTATAACCCTTTGAGCCCGACTCGTCAGCCAATTGCTCACCCATTGCATTCTGTGTTCATCCAGCTGTATGCTGGACATTTTGTCCAGGAGGATACTGTGAGAGACAGTATCGAAGGCTTTACTGAAGTCCAAAAAGATTACATCGACTGGCTTCCCTTGGTAAACTAGGTGGGTAACCTTGTCGTAGAAGGAAATCAAGTTGGTCAAGCAGGACTTTCCCCTCGTGAATCCATGCTGGCTGGGACCAATGACTGCGTTGTCTTTCAGGTGTTTTTCAATAACTCCCAGAATAATCTTCTCCATGATTTTGCCAGGCGCAGAGGTGAGACTGACAGGCCTGTAGTTACCAGGGTCATCCCTGTTGCCCTTCTTGAAGATTGGGACAACGTTTGCCAGCTTCCAGTCAGCTGGGACCTCCCCAGATTCCCAAGAGCATTGAAAATCATTGAGAGAGGTCTCGCTATGACATCAGCCAGCTCTTTCAGTACCCTGGGATGAATCCCATTGGGCTCCATTGACTTATAGGGATCCAGCTGGAGCAGCAAATCCCGCACAAGTTCGGGGTTGGTTGGGAGTTTGTTGTTCTCGCAGTCATGGTTCTCTAGCCCAGGGCTCTGGGGGTCCCGGAGCCCATCCTCAGTGTTGAAGACCGAGGCGAAGAAAGCATTAAATGTCTCTGCTTTGTCTATATCCCTGTTTGTGAGGTGACCGTGCTCGTCAAGTAATGGGCCATTGTTATTTCTTGCCTGCCTGTTGCTATTTACATATTTATAAAAGCCCTTTTTGTTGTCCTTCACAGTACTGGCCAGCTTCAGCTCCAGTTGAGTTTTGGCCGCGCGTATTTCCTCTCTACAGTGGCAAACAGCCGCTCTGTAGTCCTCCCATGTCGCCTGACCTTGCTTCCACTGGCCATACATTTTCTTTTTTCGCCTTCGTTCTAGAAGAAGATCCCTACTCAGCCAAGCCGGCCTTCTACCTCGCCTGCTTGACTTCCAACATTTTGGAATTGCCTGCTCCTGTGCTCTCAGGAGGTGGTACTTAAAAAGTGACCAGCACTGATGGACCCCAGCACCTTCAAAAGCTTTTTCCCAGGGGACCTTACTAAGTAGTTCCCTGAGCAGCCTGAAGTCAGCTCTCCTCGTATCCAGAGCTGAGGTCTTGCTGGCAGTTCTCCTCCTGTTACCATAGATTTTAAACTTCACTGCTTCATGGTCGCTGTGGCCAAGGCAGCCACCAATCGCCACTTCACCCACAAGACCCTCTCTCTTAGTAAGCAGCAAGTCGAGGAAGGCAGCTTTCCTGGTCGGTTCTCTTAGCACTTGTACCAAGAAGGTATCATCCAGATGCTTTAAGAGTCTTCTGGACCTGCTTGTACCAGCTGTGTGGTATTCCCAGTTGACATCTGGCAAGTCAAAGTCCCCCATAAGGACAAGGGCAGATGACTTGGAAGCATCCCTTAGTTCCTTAAAGAATAACTCATCCGTGTCATCATCCTGGCTGGGTGGCCTATAGTAGACTCCCACAACGACATCCGCTTTCTTTGTCTGTCCCTTAATCCTTACCCAGAGGCTCTCAACTGTGCCATCACCAACTGCTACCTCCATGCATTCCAGCCCCTCCACTACATACAATGCCACCCCGCTGCCTCGCCTGCCCTGCCTATCCCTCCTGAAGAGCCTGTAACCATCCATCATGGCACACCAGTCACAGGACTCATCCCACCAGGTTTCACTTAGGCCTATGACATCGTATCTCTGGGACTGGGCCAAGGCATCTAGCTCCTCTTGCTTGTTCCTCAGGCTGCGTGCATTTGTGTAAAAAAACACTTCAACTGCGGTTCATTGTGCTTGTTGCCTCGTGGAGCAGTCTGAGGAATTTCACTAGCACGCAGCTCCTCGAACTTTGGCATGCCATCCCATTGCTCGTCACTGACTAGCCAGGTATTGTCCCTTTCCCCCTTCCAATCTAGTTTAAAGCTCTATCAATCAGCCCTGCTAGCTCCTGGGCAAAAACCCTTTTCCCCTTCTGAGATAGGTGCATCCCATCAGATGTCATTAGGCCTGGGGATGAATAGACCATCTGTCCTGGTTTCAGCTGGGATAGAGTTAGTTTTCTTCTTAGTAGCTGGTAGAGCACTGTGTTTTGGATTTAGGATGAGAATAATGTTGATAACGCACTGATGTTTTCGTTCTTGCTGAGCAGAGTTTACACTAGTCAAGGACTTTTCAGCTTCCCATGCTCTGCCAGGTGCATAAGAAGCTGGGAGGGAGCATAGCTAGGACAGCTGATCCAGACTGGCCAAAGGGCTATTCCATACCATATGACGTCATGCTCAGTATATAAGCTGGGGGAAGAAGAAGGAAGGGGGGGACGTTCAGAGTGATGGCGTTTGTTTTCCCAAGTAACCGTTACGTGTGATTGAGCCCTGCTTTCCTGAGGATGGCTGAACACCTGCCTGCCCATGGGAAGTAGTGAATGAATTCCTTGCTTTGCTTTGCTTGCGCGCGCAGCTTTTCATTTACCCATTAAACTGTCTTTATCTCAACCCATGAGTTTTCTCACTTTTACTCTTCCGATTCTCTCCCCCATCCCACCAGGGGGGAGTGAGCGAGCGGCTGTGTGGTGCTTAGTTGCTGGCTGGGGTTAAACCACAACACCATCCCATGATCGAAAAACCCAAAGTTCCACCAATGACAGCAGCCTCGGAGCCACGTGTTGATCATCTGGGTCTGCCCCTTCCATTCAATGTTCTTCCCTGCTACCGGAAGGATCGAAGAAAACACCACCTGAACACCTCATCCTTCAACTAACCGCCCCAAGGCTCTGAAATCCCTTTTGATTGACTTTAGGATTTTTCTTTGTTATCTCTTCGCTGCCGATATGGAGAACTAATAGTGGGTAGTAGTCTGAGGACCTTACCAGACTGGGGAGTTTTCTAGTGATGTCTCTTATCCTTGCCCCTGGGAGGCAGCAGACTTCCCTGTGGGTTGGATCCGGTCGGCATATGGGACCCTCCATTCCCCTCAGAAGGGAGTCACCCATGACAACTACCCTTCTTTTTTTCTTGACATGGGTGGTTGTGATGCAGGGGGAGGCTGCCTAGACGACCCCTCCATCCCAGAAGGACCTGCATCCACATCATCACTTGTCTGCCCATCCAATTCCAGGGCCTCATAGTAGTTGTGGTTCAAATCGTTAGCGATCGATAGGAGAAAAATTGCCAGCAAAACTTCGACCCTGAATATGGGGAGAGCAGACTTCGGGCTGCTGAAGGAGCCAGTTAGTAAGGTCCCCTGGGAATCTGCTTTTGAAGGTATTGGGGTCCAGGAACGCTGGTCACTTTTTAAGAGCCATGTCTTAAGAGCACAGGAGCAGGCAATTCCAAAGTGTCGGAAGTCAAGCAAGCGGGGCAGAAGGCCGACTTGGATGAGCGGGGATCTTCTTCTAGAACTTAGGTGGAAAAAGAAAGTGTACGGACATTGGAATCAAGGACAGGTGACACAGGAGGACTACAGAGATGCTGTTCGCCACTGTAGGGAGAAAATTCATTCAGCCAAAGCTTGATTAGAGTTCAAGATGGCCAGCACTGTGAAGGACAACAAAAAGGGCTTTTTTAAATATGTGAACAGCAAAAGGAGGATCAGAGATAACATTGTCCATTGCTTGACGAGGTTGGTCACCTCACAAATAGGGACGTAGACAAAGCAGAGACGTTTAACACCTTCTTCACCTCTGTCTTCAACGCTGATAATGGGCCCTGGGACCCCCGGAGCCCTGTGTTGGAAGACCGTGACTGGGGGGATGATAAACTCCCAGCCGACTGAACTGCTGCTCTAGCTGGATGCACATAAATCTATGGGGTCTGAAGGGATTCATCCCAGGGTACTGAAAGAGCTGGCCGATGTCATTGCGAGACCTCTCTCCATTATTTTTCAATGCTCTTGGGAGTCTGGAGAGGTCCCAGTTGACTGGAAGCTGGCAAATGTTGTCCCAATTTTCAAGAAGGGTCTCACTTCAGCGTCTGGTAAATTTATGGAGAAGGTTATTCTGGGAGTTACTGAAAAACACTTGAGAGACAATGCAGTCATTGGTCATAGCCAGCATGGGTTCATGAGGGGAAAGGCCTGCTTAACCAACTCAATTTCCTTTTATGACAAGGCCACCCATCTAGTTGACCAGGGGAAGCCAGTAGATGTGTTGTTTTTTTTTTTTTTATTTTATCAAAGCTTTTGATATTGTCTCTCACAGTATCCTTCTGGACAAAATGTCCAGCACACAGCTAGACAAGTCCATAATACGATGGGTGAGCAATTGGCTGACGGGTCAAGCTCAAAGAGTTATAGTAAATGGGGTTACATCAGGCTGGCGGCCAGTCACCAGTGGGGTTCCCCAGGGCTCAATTTTAGGGCCAGAGCTCTTTAAATGTTTTTATAAATGATCTGGACACAGGAATCAAATGTATATTAAGTAAGTAAGTTTGCTGACGATACTAAACTAGGAGGAGCTGTGGACTCCCTTGAGGGTAGAGAGGCCTTACAGAGAGATCTGGATAGACTAGAGACCTGGGCAATCACCAACCATATGAAGTTTAACAAGAGCAAGTGCCAGATTCTGCACCTGGGATGGGGTAATCCTGGTTATACATACATATTGGGGGACGAGAGGCTGGAGAGCAGCCCCACGGAAAGAGATCTGGGGGGTTGGGTTGATGGCAAGTTGAATATGAGTCAACAGTGTGCCTTGGCAGCCAAAAGGGCCAACCATGTCCTGGGGTGCATCGAGCACAGCATAGCTAACTGGTCAAGGGAGGTGATTGTCCCATTCTACACTGCACTGGTGCGGCCCCACCTCGAGTACTGTGTGCAGTTTTGGGTGTCTCAGTATAAGGAGGACATTAAACTATTAGAACGTGTCCAGAGGAGGGTGACCAAGATGGTGAAAGGTCTTGAAGGCAAGACTTATGAGGATCAGCTGAGGACACTTGGCTTGTTCAGCTTGGAGAAGAGAAAGCTGAGGAGTGACCTCATCATAGTCTACAACTTCCTCAAGGGGGGCAGCGGAGGGGGAGGTACTGATCTCCTCTCACTGGTGACGAGTGATAGGACACAAGGAAATGGAATGAAGCTGCATCAGGGGAAGTTCAGATTGGACATTAGGAAAAGGTTCTTCACTGAGAGGGTGGTCGGTCACTGGAACAGGCTCCCCAGGGAAGCGGTCACAGCACCAAGCCTGTCAGAATTCAAGGAGCATCTGGACGATGCTCTTAGTCATATGGTTTAGTTTTAGGTAGTCCTGCGAGGAGCAGGGAGTTGGACTTGATCATCCTCATGGGTCCCTTCCAACTTGAGATATTCTATGATTCTATGATCTACTGTCTCTACAATTCCCCATGTATCTATTCAGCTGTAATTATTGTGATAAAGAATTTGTATAGGTGGCATTAGAGTTTCCGTAAAAGATCTTAATAGCTTATGTTACAGTAGCTATTACTAACCCTATTTTGAACAGTTCTTTTCAGCTATACCTGCAAAATTTGCACTTACATATCTGCATTTGTAAAAAGTCTACTTCTGTGTTTGCACATAAAATCTGAATGTATGTATTTCTACACTTATGGATTTTTGCTTTTTCCTAGAATGATTATGAATGTCATAATTACAGCAACAGCATCTACAGCTGGAATAGACTTACTATCAACCTGACATGTTCAGATCCTTTCCTCCATTGGCCAAATATAACATGAAACTTTTAAATCATTATTATACTGTATTATACTATATTATACTTATTATACTATAAAATTATATTTTTTTATTTGTCTTCTGTTTTTAAGCTTTCCCTGTTCCTATCAAGAGCTTGCTTTTTTTTCTCCCAGAAGAGGTTAATTGGCTTCACAGTTTAATTTACTTAAACCATAAACTGCTTGCTGCCTGATTGCCATTGAATAGCAACCAGATTTCAGAATTTATGCAGACATAAGGATACCATATATACTATAAACTTGCAGCACTCTAGCTCTTTAAGTAACATGTGTTTTATCTTGAGGGTTGTGCCTTTTAGTAGTCTCAATAACCTGACAAGTAAAAAGGACATATATATTGTACTTGCAGGGGAGACGTGATGAGTACTGTTTCATGAAATGTGCAGTATGAGCTGTATCTCTCTCCAGAGATCTTCAAGGGTTTAGGATAATATGAAGGCAAAGAGAGACAGAGAGATGAGAGCCACAGCTGTCAGCTTTTTTATTCTCAATTCTAATTTTCTTAAGGGGTTTAAAACTGTCACTATGATCAAAAGCCTAGCACTTAAGACAGCCCCCAGGCAGCCAAAGGAGAGCAACACTTTCATGTTTAGTGCTTTCTGTCAGAATTCATAATATAGAGGTTGCCTATCACTTCCACCATTGCAGAATTTCCTAATTGGGCATAACGGATATTAGCAAATGTGTATGCCATCAGGTTTCCTACAAACCTTCCTTCTATATCTTCCCATTAAAAGTATGTGAAAATATATGCCAGTGTACTGAGGAATATCATTTACATGTACATAATCTCTGAATGTCTAGGTCTGTCCAGCTGCACTCTGCAAAGGAAACTTCACAGGACTGTATGTTCCTCTAATCCAGGAAATAATTGTAACCACAACACTGGTTGCTATTCCAGTCCCTCCATATTGGCAACCTGTCTGGCTTAGAAAACCTACCTGCTGAGTGTCCTGCTTTGAAACACAGCTATCCATCTCCATATCAAGCTGCATTTGGATATAAATCATAGCTCATGCTAAAGATGCCATCCAGGCATGTTAAAGGATACCCTGGGATGAATCCCATTGGGCTCCATTGACTTATAGGGATCCAGCTGGAGCAGCAAATCCCGCACAAGTTCGGGGTTGGTTGGGAGTTTGGTTTTCTCGCAGTCATCGTTCTCTAGCCCCAGGGCTCTGGGGGTCCCAGAGCCCATCATCAGTGTTGAAGACCGAGGCGAAGAAAGCATTAAATGTCTCTGCTTTGTCTATATCCCTGTTTGTGAGGTGACCGTGCTCGTCAAGTAATGGGCCATTGTTATTTCTTGCCTGCCTGTTGCTATTTACATATTTAAAAAAGCCCTTTTTGTTGTCCTTCACAGTACTGGCCAGCTTCAGCTCATGGCTGTTCTTCAGAGACAGCTCTTCACATTCTATCCATTTCTTGATGTAGAGGGCAACGCCTCCGCCCCTCCTTCATCGCCTGTCCCTTCTGAACAGCCTGTAGCCTTCAATAGCTGAACTCCAGTCATAGGATTCATCCCACCAAGTTTCAGTGATGGCAACTAGGTCGTAGCTTTCTAGCAGCAAGGTAGCTTCCAGCTCCTCCTGTTTGTTGCCCGTGCTGTGTGCATTGGTGTAGAAGCACTTCAGCTGGGCTTTTGTCCGTGTCACCTTCTTGGAGGAACACCCCTTGGTTCCCTTGAGGAATTTCTCTGATATTGCCCTGTTGGCTCCTATTATCTCAAGAGCGCCCTGCTCATCCCCGTAAGACTTCGACTGTGCTGCAGTGTCTCCAGCACGCCTCAGATCAACAGGCTGAGGGCCCCTGCTAGCATCCCATCTCCCACTAGTACCCTGTCCCTCTAACCATGGTGTGCCATCCCACCCCTTGTCACAGGCAAACCTGATATCAGCCCACTCCCCTTTCAAATCTAGTTTATAGCCCTGTCAATGAGCCCCACAAGCTCCTGAGCAAAGACCCTCTTCCCCCTTTGGGAGGAAGCAGAAGAGTTGTATTGTTCTTAAGGTTTTGTGGGATGTAGCGCCCGGTCTGGACAGTGAAGTAATATGTGAGGATCCCTAGGCCACTGCACGCCATGCAGAAGAATTAGCAGAGCATGAAGGAAAGCACAGTGATGACTTGAAGGGCAGTAAAGTCAGGTGGCCATGGGCAGTCTGGCTGGAGATAGAAATCCCCCTGGGAGACTGGATTCCTGCTGAGGTCCTGCTGGCTCTCAGCACGGTCCAGAGGTCACAACTGAACCTTCCCTGTCCTGACCAGCCCCACCAGGGGCCCACCCTCGTCCTGCCCCATGGCAGCCCCAACTGGGGCACCTCAATTAGCATAATTATAAACAAAACTAATTGTACCTGAAACATTACATACGTTAAAAAGAAAGTTGCACTCAAACTGTTGCCTTTTAGAATTATCCCCAGAAAAACTTGTAGGCTGGGGTATAAAAAGCAGATCAGCCTAATCAAATCCTTACATCTCATCTCAGGATTTTTTAGAAATTCTTCATTCCCTCATCGTGATTTGGTTTTAGCTTATGTACAAAACCAGATGGAGGCCAATTTTTTATATTCTGTTTAAATGTGGCCCAGGGGTATCTCTCCAGACAAACTGATCACTAATGGTGATTATTCACAGGGTTTCTGGTACCATCAATTCTAAATGTAAAATTTCCCATCATACAAGCTTGAATGTGAATTCCAGCCAAGGCTTAATGCTATTTAGTGGTTCAGGATTGATAATACTCAATACAGGACTGATGATTTTAATGTCCATAGTTATTTTCATGCAGGCTTTAAGAAAACACCTCCTTTGGTTATGGAGTATTCCATTGTACTCCTCCAGAGTATTTCACACAAAATAAGCATAGGTTCACTTTTTTGGAAATAAACTGGTAGCTGATTTTCTTATATAAGAGAGACTGTACAGTGGTAAAATTGTACATAAAAGAACATATCTGACAAAATCCTTTTCTTGCATGAATTGAAAGAACACTCTCAAACTGTGTGTGTTATACAGAAGAAAACAAATAAATATGAATGGCCAGCAGACAAGCTCCAGTACTTGCCTTTTCAATATCATTGGTATTCATGTTGTTTTTCTGGTATGACATTCAGCTCGTAACTACCAGGCAAGAATGTGAGTTTTGTAAGAAATATCAAGATAGGATACATATCTGGTGAGGGATGTCTGACTAATTTAGGAGTTTATTATATTTTCTTGGATCCAGGTCCAAGCCATTGCACAGGTCACCCATTTGAGCCTGTCGTGGTTTAACCCCAGCCAGCAACTATGCACCACACAGCCGCTCGCTCACTCCCCCACAATGGGATGGGGGAGAGAATCGGAAGAGTAAAAGGGAGAAAACTCATGGGTTGAGATAAAGACAGTTTAATAGGTAAAGCAAAAGCCGCTCATGAAAGCAAAGCAAAGCAAGGAATTCATTCACTACTTCCCATCAGCAGGCAGGTGTTCAGCCATCCCCAGGAAAGCAGGGCTTCATCATGTGTAATGGTTACTTGGGAAGACAAACGCCATAACTCCGAACATCCCCCCCTTCCTCCTTCTTCCCCCAGCTTATATACTGAGCATGATGTCATATGGTATGGAATAGCCCTTTGGCCAGTCTGGGTCAGCTGTCCTGGCTGTGCCCCCTCCCAGCTTCTTATGCACCTGTCAGAACACGAGAAGCTGAAAAGTCCTTGACTAGTGTAAGCACTACTTAGCAAGAACCAAAACATCAGTGTGTTATCCACATTATTCTCATCCTAAATCCAAAACACAGCCCTATACCAGCTACTAAGAAGAAAATTAACTCTATCCCAGCTGAAACCAGGACAGAGCCCAAGTTTAGATAACATCTGCAATATATAAGTGGAATACCATATTCATACTCAGGCTTTAGGGTGGCATGACAGAGAACAGATTGGGCCTACTTTACTCCTAGAGGTAGACCTGAATTGCCTAGCATTTTAAACTGGATACTATGTGCATTATGCATGTTGAAAGTAGGAAGTTTGGCTTTTACGTTGGGGGGAAATTTTTAAAATATCACTTTTTTTGCCTTTGAAAACGCAGCCTAGTTTCATAAGCAAATAGTATCTTTGATAAGAAAATAGCAAGCAACATCAAAGCAAGCCCCTAGTCATGAAAAACTGCTCTCCCATCTGTTCTTTAGTGATGTCCAGATGCTCCTTGAACTCTGACAGGCTTGGTGCCATGACCACTTCCCTGGGTAGGCTGTTCCAGTGACCGACCACCCTCTCAGTGAAGAACCTTTTCCTAAGGTCCAATCTGAACTTGCCCTGATACAGCTTCATTCCACTGCCTTGTGTCCTATTGCTGGTCACCAGTGAGAGGAGATCAGTACCTCCCCCTCCACTGCCCCCTTTGAGGAAGTTGTAGACTATGATGAGGTCACCCCTCAGCCTTCTCTTCTCCAAGCTGAACAAACCAAGTGACCTCAGCCTCTCCTCATAAGTCTTGCCCTCAAGACCTTTCACCATCTTGGTCACCCTCCTCTGGACACGTTCTAATAGTTTAATGTCCTCCTTATATTGAGGGACCCAAAACTGCACACAGTACTCGAGGTGGGGCCGTACCAGTGCAGTGTAGAGTGGGACAATCACCTCCCTTGACCAGTTAGCTATGCTGTGCTCGATGCACCCCAGGACACACAGAGAGAGATCTGGGGGTTCTGGTCGACAGCAAGTTGAACATGAGCCAACAGTGTGCCCTGGCAGCCAAGAGGGCCAACCGTGTCCTGGGGTGCATCAAGCACTGTGTTGCTAGCTGATCGAGGGAGGTGATTGTCCCGCTCTACTCTGCATTGGTGCGGCCTCTTCTCGAGTACTGTGTGCAGTTTTGGGCGCCACAGTACAAAAAGGATACGAAGCTACTAGAGAGTGTCCAGAGGAGAGCCACGAAGATGGTGAAGGGTTTAGAGGGGAAGCCGTACGAGGAGCGGCTGAAGTCACTTGGTCTGTTCAGCCTGGAGAAGAGGAGACTGAGGGGAGACCTCATCGCAGTCTACAGCTTCCTCACGAGGGAAGAAGGAGGGGCAGGTGCTGATCTCTTCTCCCTGGCGACCAATGATAGGACCCGAGGGAATGGCAGGAAGATACGCCAGGGGAGGTTTAGGTTGGACATTAGGAAAAGGTTCTTCACCCAGAGGGTGGTGCAGCATTGGAACAAGCTCCCCCAGGAGGCAGTCATGGCGCCAAGCCTAACAACATTCAAGAAGCAATTGGACAACGCCCTCAGGCATATGGTATGATTTTTGGGGTTGTCCTATGCAGGGGCAGGAGTTGGACTCAATGATCCTTGTGGGTCCCTTCCAACTCAGGATATTCTATGATTCTATGATTCTCGTCCCCCAATTTGCATGTATAACCAGGATTACCCCATCCCAGGTGCAGAATCCGGCACTTGCTCTCATTAAATTTCATATGGTTGGTGATTGCCCAGGTCTCTAGTCTATCCAGATCTCTCTGTAAGGCCTCTCTACCCTCAAGGGAGTCCACAGCTCCTCCTAGTTTAGTATCATCGGCAAACTTACTTACTTAATATACATTTGATTCCTGTGTCCAGATCATTTATAAAAACATTTAAAGAGCTCTGGCCCTAAAATTGAGCCCTGGGGAACCCCACTGGTGACTGGCCGCCAGCCTGATGTAACCCCATTTACTATAACTCTTTGAGCTTGACCCGTCAGCCAATTGCTCACCCATCGTATTATGGACTTGTCTAGCTGTGTGCTGGACATTTTGTCCAGAAGGATACTGTGAGAGACAGTATCAAAAGCTTTGATAAAATAAAAAAAAAAAAAACACATCTACTGGCTTCCCCTGGTCAACTAGATGGGTGGCCTTGTCATAAAAGGAAATTGAGTTGGTTAAGCAGGCCTTTCCCCTCATGAACCCATGCTGGCTATGACCAATGACTGCATTGTCTCTCAAGTGTTTTTCAGTAACTCCCAGAATAACCTTCTCCATAAATTTACCAGACGCTGAAGTGAGACCCTTCTTGAAAATTGGGACAACATTTGCCAGCTTCCAGTCAACTGGGACCTCTCCAGACTCCCAAGAGCATTGAAAAATAATGGAGAGAGGTCTCGCAATGACATCGGCCAGCTCTTTCAGTACCCTGGGATGAATCCCTTCAGACCCCATAGATTTATGTGCATCCAGCTAGAGCAGCAGTTCAGAGTTGGCTGGGAGCTATGTGCTCAGCAGAGTAACTGTAGCAATCTGTGGGCAAAGAATGAGAAGTACAGAGTTTTATCAGCTCCGGCTGAAATTGTCACTAATGTGATATAAATTTGTGTGAGTAAACATCAGCCAGTGGCAATCTCTGTGTTTGTCTGAAGACATAAATCTGCAGGTAAAATGTGTTTGGTATTCAAAGTAGCCCTCCATTCAGAAAGG